>NC_041392.1:186417269-186484017 GCF_002162155.2 Triticum dicoccoides | reverse complement strand
CACTCACTATTCATCTAAAGGCAGCATCGATCAGCTTCAGTTAGCAGCAGTAGTGAAGGAATCGCTCGATCGGGTTCAGTTAACAGCCATCTATCGATCGCTCGGGTTCAGTAACGCGTAGCCTGCAGTGCAATCGCTCGGGTTCAGTTAGAGCCCAACGCCTCGCTCGGGTTCAGTTAGAGCCAACGCCTCGCACACACGCGCGTATGTGTACGAGAGAAGCGCGCATCGCTCGGCCCCCGACCTCCCACCGTAACCGAGAACTCCCCAAAATTTTCCTCCCCCTCGCTTCTACCATGGTTTTTCCCGTCATGGACGGTCCAAAGAATGTCATGCAGCTGCGTCTCCGGCCCACCCAGGACGAAAAGCCCTTTTTCTGTCATGATTTTTTGTCATAGAAGTAGGAGCCCACCACATCTATGATGATACCGGATTTTGTCACAATTATCGTCATAGAAGTGTCATATGTATGACATAAAAAAATTCGTTCGGCCCAAAATGTCACGGATGTGTCTTTTTTTTGTAGTGCAACAAATGCAAGGGTTGGTCTAGGGTTTTACTCTCAAGCAAATTTGGCGCTATGGGGAGTCACTGTATATAGGTTTAGCATGATCTGCTACTTCCTCGAACACTCGACCCTCTTAATAGTGTGGTTGTCATGTGGCTTAAATAAAATCGAAAAACCTTGAAGTCTTCGAAAAACCAACGCCTTTCATATTTTTTGAAATAGGGGTCAACCATGTAAGTAGAAAATCAATGAGAAACCAATGTCCTGAGATACACTTGATAAATCACATTAGTCATCACTAAACCTATTGTCATCAACATCAAAATTCAATTGGAAAAACAATACACTTTCACCTGATCCAACTTAACTCCATTGCTCCTTCTCACCATTATATTATACCTGGTATGCCAAAAAATATAAGTGATTTGTGACAAAAAAAATTACCAAACAGGTTTGAAATTTAAACTTTAGTGTAAGTGAATGCTAGTCAGTATATAGATACTTGTGAATGGAAAAGGTGTGACGCACGGTGGCTACTTTTTGAGCTGCACGGTGGTTGTTGCACAAGTCGTTAGTTCGACCCTCTGGCTAAGCACACTTTCAATCAAGTTCTAATCAAGTTTGGATTGCTTACACGACTGTCACATGGTGGCTAAGCACACTTTTGTGGCCAGCGCTTGTCTATATTCTTCCACCCTGCTCCCTTTCTGCTTAACGTATTACGTGTCACAGAGATAGGGATACCCTAGAACAAATTTGGTGCAACATGATGATCGGATGATGGTATATACATTGAGAATGCCCGGTTTTTCATTAATTAACTGAATATTTTTTTTTTTGCTTAATTAACTGATGAGGCAAATTTTTTGTCCCCATTTAGAAAAAGCATAACTCTTTTCTGAAACTGTTCACAGGGAGCAGCAGGGTGCCCTGGATGTGCCGCTTCCAAGCTCCTCCCTTCTCGCTTTTCCTCGCCGTCGCTGCCGCACCGGCGACTAGCGTGGTGGCGGCAGGCAGGAGGGCGCAATTCTCCTCTGTGGCTCATCACCAGAATCGGAGCTACTCTATCGCAGACAGTGGCGGAGCCAGAAACTCAATATAGAGGGGGCCAAACATGTTATATGATGTTAGACAGGACCAAATCATCTAAATGTTGCTAATTTTGTTTGACAAATAAAGGATCAAGAGCACATGTAGTTGTATTTCTGAGAGCATAGGGCCAAGGCCCCTGCCGGCACCCCCTGCCTCCGCCACTGATCGCAGACACAGATGGTCGATTGCTTGTTTTGGATCGTCATGTGCCTTCTCACGCCTGTGCGGTGTGAAGTTGGTCAGCGGTCGTTTGCGGTAAATCGAAGTCACTTGCTAGGGAAGAAGTGATGACCACGAGTCAATGATGTTAATGTAAAACCTTGACTAGGTTTTCTTCACTGTGGTGTGTGTTGTATTATGTGTGTGTATCTGATTAGTGGATTGAGATGGTTTTTGTCTAATTTTTTATAATTATCGGACAACGCTCTTCTTCTTAATTAACGGCTCCGATTCAAATTAAAAAGAAAGAAATAATGCACAGCACCGGAGAGCAGAAATGTGTCGTGCTAAAGCAACAACCACATCCGGAGTAAGTAGAAGAGCGTGTCACACTGTCCTGTCATAGGCCAAGCTGAAGCAACCACCTCCTACTCCGAGTTGTCATAGGCCAAGCTGAACCAACAACCTCCTACTCCGAGTTGTCATAGCCCATGCTGAACCAACAACCTCCTACTCCGAGAAGCAATCGACGTAAGCCAGTTAGGCTTCCTTAGGAATTTCATAAAAATTCTAGAGGATAGAATTCTTATAGAATTTTTTCCTTTAGAGCCCTTTGATTCATAGGAATGGATTCTTATTCTTACATAGGATTGGTTCCTATCCTCCACATTTCATAGAAAAATAAAAAAGAGCCTAGACTCAATGAAAAAATTCTTTTGATGTCAATCAAATGACATCTTGTTTTCTATTCCTACTCATAGAACCTCAGATACATGTCATCTCATTTCCTACAAGATTCCTATTTCTATGATAATCCTATCCTGTGAACCAAAAGAGGCCTTAGTTGCGTATGCCTGTGTCATGACAAAGATATATAGAGAGCTAGCCGAGTGCAGTCCACACCGTCCAAGTTATAATTAGGAGTACTGATCATGATATTTACACTGCTTACTGGTTTCAACAAACCCGTAGTAATAATTAAACCGAAGTTCAGACATAATTTGCTTTGCACAAGTGTGCAAAAACTGCCCCATCGAAAGAATCACAGAAGCAGCCAAGCTGCCGGCACACTGAGAGTATAGATTAAGAGAGCGGTGGTTACGATTAGACAAGTCGAAGGTCGAGCAAGCGACCATGACTGAGCGGGCGGCGCGCTAGGGCAGGTACACGGTCCCGTCCGGGTCCGTCCAGCTCGCCGTGTTCCAGTACGACGTCGTGTCGCTCCCGACGGCGCCGGCGAGGTCGAATATCCCGGCGTCGATCATCGTCGCCGGTGGCCAGTCTGACGCTGATGCCGTCGCTGCGCCAGTTGACCGTGCGGAGAACGGCACCATGTCTGCGGTGGAAGTCGCCGACGACGACTGCTCTGTGAGTGTGACTGCAGGGGCAACGTCGTCCTCGGCCTTGTGCTGCGCCGCGAAGGTGAAGGCCGGAAGCGGCGTCCCGAAGAGCGTCGCGAACGCGGCCGCCTGGTCGGCGAACATCGGCGCCGGCGGCTGCAGAGTCGGCGCGTCCGCCATGAAGGTGCTTGGGCCAAAGCCCCTGAACGGCGTGCTTCCGCCGCTCGAGTGGGCCGCGGCACATGCACCAACGTCGTTGACGGTGTTCGTCGACGCGGACGAGGGACCGGAGGTGAGGCTGGAGCTGCCAGCACTGGAGCCAGAGCGTGCGTTCTTGGCCTCAGTATTGACGCTGGAGACGTCCTTGTCGACGTCGGAGGCGGCGGCGGCTTTTCGCTTGGGCTTGCGGCAACCGCCCCCGACGGGGACGTTGCGGAGGAGGCCGCCCTTGGTCCAGTACCGGCGGCAGCCCTTGCAGAAGTGGCGCGGCTGCGAGAGGTTGTAGTTGTTGTAGTAGCAGAACTTGGTGTTGGCCGAGTCGCACCGCGGGCACCGCACCTCCTCCTGCGCCGCCGCCGCCGCCCCGCCGCGGCGCAGGAGGCCCGCCGATTCCGCCGCGCCGCCAAACAGCCGCCCGGCCAGGCCGGCGATTGGCTGGAACTCCTGCATGCCGTGCACTGCTGGCGCGTGCCTCAGGATGCTTCTAGGAGGGGGCTGTGCTGCGCGGCCGCGGCCGTGGCTGATGGTGGAGCCTGCCGCGAGGAGGGAGCTAGCTTTCGAAGCTTGCTATCTATCTTGCTCTGCTCGGCCTGGACTCTCCATCACAGAAGCGGTTGTGTAAATATCCTCAGAGCGCGCCCTCCCTCTTCCTCCCCGGGCCGCCACGTCACACTATTGCCCTTTAGCTGCGAAATTTATTGCAAGGTGGGTTGTGTTGATATTTTTGTGGAACACACGTCCAAAATAGACATTAGATAGACAAGTGTGGTGAGTGAAGTGAGCGTAACTCAACATGGTTAGGTTCCTTGCGGTGAAATTAGTCTACCAGGATCCAAATCCTAGACTTGGCATTGATAGTGTATTTTTCTAAATTTATTTTAATCTTTCTCACAATGTTTGTTCAGTGGAAGGAGACGTTCCTCTTGACTAAGAGACGCCTGCGGTGACTTCGTCAATCTTAACATTTTGTGGCACCCCAGTACTTCGGAGGTGCTCACAAGATATGGTGTGTGCGAGCGCGTTCGTAGAAGTGAGTGTACATGTGTGTATGTGAGCATCCACAATTGTATTGTGTTCAAAAAAGACAAGTGTGATTCTTCTTATTACTAGAAGGGTTGGGTGCGCATCGTTGTGTTGTTTGGTGTTTTCGATTTCATACGAAAATGTTACTTGGTTTGGCATGTGTGGGAGATAATTGAGTGTGTTTTCTTTTTATAATACAGTATTTTGGTGGGCCTTTTCTGAAAATGTAATTATGTGTTATCTACTAATCAACCAATGTGTATGTAGGGAAGTTTCTTATGCTGGTAGTTGTGTGCACTATATTGTTGCTATAATGCCCCAGTGTTTCTTCTTTGTTAATGTGTTTTTATAGGGTGGTTGCTGCTATTGATTTCAGAAGTCGTTAATCCAGTCGAAATCATGAACCAAATCCCGAAACAAACACCCTAATCGATTGAGGGAGTTTCAAAAATGACGAACTTGGTGAATTTAAAGATTTGATCTGAGAGAAGAATATATGTGCATAATTACAATGTCTATGCGTAAGTATTAGTGACAACTACTGAAGCACATGGTCCTAAAGTGATATTCACCACGCGACCAAACCGTGTCCACAGGAAATGGGTTGTACACAAGTGTTGATGTCGATCAGCCTATGGACATGGCCATAACAGATGCATCAACCCCAAGTGACATGCGTGTATAGTTTTACAAAGATGAATCTTGTCTTTGTGCATGTCTATCTAACATAATTGGGATAGTATACTACATGAATTCCCTATCATTTACATCTTCGATTTGAAATGAGCATCAAAAGAAGCAAAGAGAAGGTCATGCACAAAAGTGTGATCGCACCATTCAAGAGAGAAGCATGAAAGAGAAAGAAGGATGAGACACGAATTAGGATGGAGCAAGCCCGAAGGTCCAAACGTCCTCTCTGGTAGTCCAAAGAGGTTCTAGACACCCCAGAGCTATACGAGGAGGTGCCCAAGAGGCTCCAGTATTCTCGGATGATCTGAAATGCTTGAACGCTTTAAAATGGACCAATAGCTCATGTGTCAATTTCTCTAGTGCCCTCAACTTACATCTGGGTGGTGGAACTACTCCTCTCCCTCCTCATTTCTACGGTTGGCAAGAATAGATAAAGAAATCCAATAGCTTAGCTCTACCATCATTGGTGGAGATGAACATATCCAAGACATCCTTGTGAACATGACCAAGTCCACCTCCCAGGATGATGTATTCAACACCTCTAGTTTGTAAGGACCGGACCTGCTATCTTTGTTTTGGATTTCCCTTGTCCGTGTGAGAATCCATGGATTGGATCTATAGTCACAAGAGTGTTATTAACATGAGTACAGTTCAATAGACTTACATATCATAAATGTTATTGTTAGTCCTTGATACGTCGTGTAGGCTTTGCTATTTATTCTGATGTACTTCATGTCCTTCATGAAGATTGGGGAATCCAAAAGACTTGCTTCTCTTCAAGTACCTAGTGGATGTGTATGTGGTATGGACACATGTCAGTGAGCTGATCTAGCTGACACCTGCAATGCACCTCGTTGACAACATTGGGGACAGGTTGGTGCTTGCTGCCAAGGCCGTGTGAGGCCTGTAGCCACATTCCTAAGTGGCCATCTCTCAGAGATCAGCATGTTTGGCATGCAACATGGGGAAGCCCGGTCCACAACGCATACGCTAGCGTTGAAGACTGTCTCACCATGTGATGTGTGCATTTTGCATCAAGTTGACGTTAATGTTTGTGCATTGTAGTGGTTGGATTTTAATGAGACTATTTTGCCTTTTTGTTCTCTCTATTGATTTATCATGAATATAAATTTTAAGGGTGAAAGAACATGCGGTGCCCCCATGTTTGGTTTTGGTAATTGATGATAATCTCTCTGGACTAATGGTTGCCTTGAGTTATATTTGAAGGTTTTGTCCATAGGCTTTTCTTGGAGTACATTTGTTGGTTTCAAGGAGAGTTTGTGATGACCAAGGTGCTATTCAAGGAATTACCTAAATATTGGTATTGTGAGAGGTTGATCAAGACTAAGTAAAATAGTGAATCAAGTTGATCAACACACAAAGCGTAGAAGATGTACCGAGAGGGATCAAGCGATCCCATGGTATGGTAAGCATTGTCAATTACGCTTTGTGTACTAACCCATGGTCTTCGTGAGAGTTCTTTGTGGGGTTAGGTTGCGGTGTGCAAACTCAAGTGAAGCATCACGAAGAGATCACATGCTTGAAGCTTGCCGTCCATTGTGGTGACAATGAACTTGTGAAGATGTGCGGCAGAGTGGCTCACCCATAGTGGAGTATGGGGGAGCAATCAACTAGTCTTCATCGAGCCAACGCAATCAAGAAAGGTGGTCCAACTTGAGGGAGTCAAGACTGTCATCATCTAGCTCAAGTGGACCATGTGCAAGGCAAAGGTTTGCCCTTGATAGGTTTTCTATTTTACCGGTCTCATGATGGTAGTTGGGAGACCGGGTTACAGGATCGATTGCCGTACTATCAAGGGGGGATCTCGATGAGTAGCTTGATCGTATCATTCGTAGAGAGCTAAAACCATTGCATCCTTGAATCATCTTTCTTGGTTCTTGTTTGGTTCTCTTTGTGAGTCTTAGAGCTTATGGTCATCTTGATGACAAGCTTGAGTTCATCGAAAACGGAGTTCGCATGCATCTTCTTTGATGTTTTCGGTGTTGGAGGTCTTACCGGTCTTATCCGAGGAAGGGTTCTCACCATTTTCTTATGGTACTTTTCTCATTTGCTTCTTATTGACATTTCTATCAAGATTGTGTTAGACCATGTCGTTAGCTTTCCAACAAACTTGGTTTCGTTGAATCCGGAGTTCGTTTGCAGAAGTTGTGGTTGTTTTGGTAAAGGCTGCAGAGGTACTACCGCGGCTAGAGCGGATGTAATTTTTTACTACCGCTCCAGAGCGGTACTACCATGGCTCCTGAGCGGTAGTACCACTCCAGAGCTGTACTACCGCGGCTCCTGAGCGGTAGTACCGCTCCGGACCAAAATCTCGTGTTTTGTTTAGCGGAGGTAGGCACGGAAGTATTTTTTTAGTACCGCTCGCAAGCAGTAGTACCGCTACCATTTGCGGTAGTACCGCTATCCCTAGCGGTAGTACCGTGAGGTCGAGCGGTAGTACCGTGAGGACGAGCAGTAGTACCGCTGCGGCGGTTCTACTAGCCTTTTGCCTCCTCGCTGTTATTTTTCTAAGGGGTACTACCGCTCCTTGGAGCGGTTGTACCGCTCTGTGCGGGCTGTGAGCATAATGGTTGGATTTCCCCCCACCTATAAAAGGGGGTCTTCTTCCCCAATGAACCTTATCTCTTTAGCTCGTGTTCTTCCCCCATTGTTGACCTTCTTCGAGCTTGCTAACTCTCAGTCCCTCCAATGATTCTTGCTAGTTCTTGAGGGAAAAGAGAGAGGAGATCTAGATCCACATTCCACCAATCACTTTCTCCTCTAAGTGAGGGGAACCCCTTGGATCTAGATCTTAGAGTTCTTTGTGTTCTTATTTCGTTCTTCCTCTCATTTTCCTCCCTAGCATTAGTTGCTTTGGTGGGATTTGGGAGAGCAGGATTTGGGCACTCCGTGTGCCCTTGCCATTGCATTTGGTGCATCGGTTTGAGTTCTCCACGGGGATACATGGAAGTGAAGTTTGAGAAGCTTATTACTCTTGGGTGCTTGGGCACCCTAGAGCTTGTTCCTCTTGGATTCCTTGGCTCCCTAGACGGTTGGTGTTGTTCAGAGCTCAATCATTGTGGTGTAAAGCTCCGGGAAAGCGTCGGGGTCTCCAATTAGGTTGTGGAGATTGCCCCGAGCAATTTGACGGGTACTAGTGACCGCTCCCAAGGGTTGCCAAAGTGTACGGGTTCGGTGACCGCCCCCAAGGGTTGCCATTTATACGGGTTCGGTGACCGCCCTCAAGGGTCCCTTAGTGGAATCACGGCATCTTGCATTGTGCGAGGGCGTGAGGAGATTACGATGGCCCTAGTGGCTTCTTGGGGAGCATTGTGCCTTCACACCACTCCAAACGGAGATTAGCATCCGCAAGGGTGTGAACTTCGGGATACATCGTCGTCTCCGCGTGCCTTGGTTATCTCTTACCCGAGCCCTTTACTTATGCACTTTACTTTGTGATAGCCATATTGTTTCTTGTCATATATCTTGCTATCACACAGTTCTTTATCTTGCTTAGCATAAGTTGTTGGTGCACATAGGTGAGCCTAGTTGTTTTAGGTTTTGTGCTTGACAAATTAACCGCTAGGTTTATTCGGCATTTGTTCAAGTCTAAACCGTAATTATTTTAAAGCGCCTATCACCCCCCCTCTAGGCGACATCCTCGATCTTTCAATTGGTATCAGACCCTCGTCTCTCTTTATTAGGCTTTACCGCCTAGAGAGTAAAGATGTCGACTAGGGGATCAGGATTCTCTAACACTCTTAGTTCCGATGGCACAAATTTTGATGCTTGGGTGATTCGCATGCTTAATCTCTTTAGGGTCATGGACCCAAATTTAGAGCGAATTGTAGATATGGGTTTTTCTTCTCCAAAGGATCCCCAAAGATTATCTTTAGAGGATGAGAAAAACTCTTATCTCAATGATCAAGCTTCTAATGTGCTTTTTGATGCTTTGAGCAATGTAGTTATATTTCAACTCATGCCGTTCCGGGATGCTCATGAGTTGTGGACAAAGCTTCAAGGTAAATATGATGTGTCCAAGTTTTGTGGGGCTGATTGTTCTCCCTCCACATTCGGCTGTGTTGTGTTCTCAACTTCTTCTACTTCACCTATATGTGGTTTTCCACAAGGTAATGACATGGTGAGTAGTGGTTTACATTTCAATGATGATAGTGGGCTTATTGTTGATAATCCTTCATCACTTTCTTATTGCAATTCTTCATCTTTGGACTTTAGCACTCCGATCACTCCAAATGTTTCACATGCTTGTGTTGATAGTCCTTGCATATCATGTAGAAATTGCTTGACTAAATCTCATGATGTTATGTTTACTATGTCTTGTTTCCATGATAAAAATGCATATATTTCCTCGAATTGTTGTGCTAACAATGTAGAGGAAACCCAACACCCCATGGAACAAGATGTGGTCTTGAATGCTTCTTCAACGGATCCTACATCATCATCTATTTCATTTTGCCTTATGGCCAAGGCTTCAAAGGTATCTCCCACTTTGAATCCCAATATATCTTGTGATGATATTGATGATGGCAAGAGTTATGATGATGTTGATTATGATGAAGAGAATGATGATGTTGCCTCCTTAAAAATTAAGGGGGTGATTTTTAAAGCTCTTCTTAAGAATAAAATTGCTCGTTCCAACTTCATGGAAATCATGTCTATTGCTATTGAGGGCAAGAAATATATTGATGAGTTGGAATCTCGTCTTGAGGAGCATGAGGTCACCATTGATAAAATGGAAGGTCATGAGCGTGATTACGCTAATGAGATTGCGGACCTCTCTCAAGCTCTTGAACTTGAACAAACCACCAAGGAATCTCTTGAGGAGACTTTTGCTCTAGAATTATCTAGAGTGAGGGAATCTCGTGGTAGAGCTCTTGAGATGGCCAATGATTTTGAAACTAAAAAAGAGGAGCTTGAAGTTGCACATGCTAAACTCCTTGAGGACTTTGAGCACCTCGAAAATGGCTCAAGGGTCATTGAGAGTGAGATCATCAAACTCACCGAGTCTCATGCTCAACTTAAAACTTCATATTCAAAAAAGCTTGCCAAGTTGTCTTCTCCTCTTGTTGTTAATGATGATACTTGTGCTACTAACTCTATCTCTTGTGAAGCATCCATATTGAAGGAGAATGTTGAGCTAAGGGCTCAACTTAAGTTGCTATCTAGCACTTATGGGAAATTGGAAGAAAGTTATGTAAAGCTCACGAGCTCTCATGATAATCTTCTAGTATCCCATAATGTGCTAAAAATAGCTCATGAGGATATGATTATCAAGGTAACATCTAGTGAGCCTCATGTGGATACTAGCACTACTTCAAGTCAAAATGACATATTGCCATGTGCTAGTCCTCATAATTCATCTACTCATAACATTGGGACATCTTGTGGTGAATTACTTTCCTTGCCTTGTTGCTCTAACAATGAAGCTTATACTTCCTCTAGTACTTGTGTTGCTACTAACCATGTAGAGGAAATCAAAGAGCTTAAGGACCAAGTCATTTCTTTGAAGGAAGACTTGGAAAAGTGTCATGAAGGGAAGTCCACACTCAACAATATCTTGAGTGTGCAAAAATCCCCCAATGACAAAGGTGGACTTGGATTCAACTCCAATAAGAAGAAGAAGTCTGAGAGCAACAATAAGAAGGGCCAAAAACAACTCAATAATTCAGCCAAGATTATTTTCCTCAAGTGCAAGATTGAAGGGCATCATGTTATATCTTGCCCATTGAAGAAGAAGGCCATTAGTGACAAGCAACAAGGGAAGCGGCCACAAGTTCATTCTCATGCTCAACCTCAAGTTGAATAAAGGCCTCTTCCCAAGAAAACTCAAGCTAATGCTTCTCAAGTTGAGAAATCAAGTGAGAAGAAAGTGAAGAGTAGATGTTTCTACCTATGTCGTGAGAAAGGTCACCTTGCTTCCTCATGCACTAGTGGTAACTTATCCAACCCAATTATTATTGATGATATCTATTCTCTTGGGAAGGATAAGGTTGGCAATGTGTTTGCCAAATTTATTGGTACTCAAAGTGGTGTCAAGAAAAGAACCATTTGGGTAGCCAAGCCTATTGTGACTAACCTCTTAGGACCCAACTTGGTTGGGGACCAACAAGCTCAAACTTGATCAATAGGTGTTGTTGGAGGGCATTGGAGACTTGTCTACATTATGAAGAATTAAGGGGACTTCATCATTATTATTGTCTCAAGCCAAGTCAATTGGGTTATCATGTTTCTATACTATATCCAATGTGCCTCCTTCCGGTAACTTGTACTTAAATTGTTTACAATGGAAGTTACTTGCCCCTTTGCATGTTTGGTTTTGTTACTTGCATGTGTTTGTATATGTTGTTCTTCCAACTTGATTATCTTGAGCAATCAAGTTTGTGTGTGTTGGTTTGCACATCATGTACGCGTGTGTGTCGTGTGTAGAGCCTTTATGCTTCTTATTTGTATCTTAGTTGGCTCTTGTGAGAGATTAATGGAATATCCCATTATGGGGGAGTGATGTGCTTCGTGCACCTCACAATCCTATAAATGTATGTACATGAGGAATACCATCTAGTATTGATACTACAAGATTATCTAGTCGCTATGTGGTATGTCTTCTCATGAGAAATTCAAATTCTAAATAGTCCATTAATTATCTCTTGATTGGATCCTTTTATTTGCCTCTTGTTTATCCTTAATTGGTATCACATTATGGGGGAGTAATATGCTATGTGAATATTACTAGCCTAGAAAATGTGTACATTTGAGATATTGTCACCTAGAGTTGATATTGTAAATTATCTTGTTCCTAGGTGGCATGTTATCTCTACAAGTTGCAATTTTCTTTTTGTTTGGTGTGAAGATGATGTCAGATATCCTTGCTATCTACCATCGGGAATTATTACCATTTACTTCTTGTCTTTTGACAATTGGTACTCACTTTTGTGGTAGAATTTATTGACCATCTATACATTGGCTTTTGCTTTTATTTGCCTTTTCTCTTGCCAAGGATTGAATCAACTCCATTTGTCTTCCATACCACTTGTGGTTCTTGTTTATTTCTTGATCTTGTTTAGTGTTTTCTAGATATAGTGAAAGTGGTGATCCCACCTTGTGCATTTTGTATTCAAATGCAATTTCTCTCTAATGCACTAGTCTTGGGGGAGCTATCCTATTTTCTATAAAACACTTTTATTGCGATCCTTATCAAGTGTGTGTTGGTGGAAGGCAAGCCATTTTTGTTTTGATACTTTGTGCCATCATGAAACTTTGTAGAGAGCTTGGTATGTTTGGAACCATCCTCTCTTTTGGGAGTTTGATATCTTTTATTTTGAGTGTGCCATTGGATATCTCATTCCTTGATGTATCTTTCAATTGATATCCTCCAAGTGATGATTTATTCATTTGGTATCTTTTCTTCACTTGGCGTTTCTTTGTCATTTGGTATCGGTTCTTGAAATTCTTGAACATGCATATTAACTTCGTGTAGTATCTTTGGCATGCTTTCTTTCTTTCTTTGACCCAATATATAGGGGAAACTCCACCAAGTCTCAAATTGGATGAGATGTGCATGAAATTCATTTTTGTACCTATATGCACATTTTTATGTGGAGTTTGTCCTATATATTGTTGGTTCTCTAAATCTTTGGTCCCAATGAGTTTGGGTACCATTTTGTTTGTGTTGTTGTTCTAGGAACAATTGGAGATACATTGGATGCTCGGCTCACTCACAAGGAAGGTGTTGTCATCCTGTGCTTATTGGAGTCAAGCTAGGATGATCAATAAACTACTATCTACCTTCAATTGGTATCTACTACATACTTCCAATGTTATCTCGGTAACAAGTATCTTCATATTCTTCATGCACACATTTCTTGCATCAACCTTGTGTAGGTTGTATCATGGCATGTTATTCATTCATTCTTGTGTTACTTGTTTCCTTTCTCAAAGCATCCCAACAATGATCTCTTGTTGCTAGTTGTGATGTCTTTGTTGTTCGTGTGTGGACTTCATTTATGGGACAATTGCATTTTTACCCCTAGTTGGTTCCTACACACGGGTTTTGCCCTTACTTTTCGAGCTTGCTCAGTTTTGCCCTTACTTTTTCCATCGAGATCCCTCAAATGCCCTTTGACCGTTTGACCAAAACTTTGAAAATTTGTAACTAATTCATACAAACTCAGAAAAATGCAAATAAGATATCAAAATGTTCAGATAAACATTACCTTCATGGGCATATCATTTGCATTCAGGAAAAAAACATCGTTTAAACTACCCGAGGTAATTAATGCTATTAATATTATTAAAAATAAATAGGTATAAACAATATTTTTTTCATGAATAAAAATTATAAGCAAATGTAGGCGATGTTTTCTGAACATCCTGATACCTTATTTGCATTTTCCTGAGTACATATGAACTTGTTATGAAGTTTCCAAATAATGGTCAAAGTCGTTAGAACATTCATAACAAGTTGATACAAACTCAGAAAAATGCAAATAAGTTATCAGGATGTTCAGAAAACATCACCCACATTTGCATGTAATTTTTATTCATGAAAAAAATATTTTTTATACCTATTTATTTTTAATAATGTTAATAACATTAATTACCTCGGGTAGTTTAAACGATGCTTTTGTCCTGAATGCAAATGATATGCCCATAAAGGTAATGCTTATCTGAACATTTTAATATCTTATTTGCATTTTTCTGAGTTTGTATGAATTTGTTATGAATTTTCAAAGTTTTGGTCAAACGGTCAAAGGGCATTCGAGGGACCTCAATGGAAAAAGTAAGGGCAAAACTGAGCAAGCTCGAAAAGTAAGGGCAAAACCCATGGGTAGGAACCAACTAGGGGTAAAAATGCAATTGTCCCTTCATTTATATACAATAAGACCATATCTAGCCATGTGCTATGCTTCCAAGCAAATATCTTATTGGTATATGTATGACCTCCCTTTGGATATCTTGTTCCTCGTGTTGTAACTATTTCGGGTGTACATCCTTCTTTGTAGATATATATCATCATGATTTCGTCTACCTAGAATCTTATACACTTGAGAGAAGTTGCATATCTAGTTGATATCCTTTCTTTCACGTTCACCTTGTCTTTCTTATGTTATTTCTTTGGTGGCTCTGTGAAAGCTTTTTCCTTGAGTGTGTGTCTTCTATCGTTGCATCTTGATGCACTCTTGTGTGGTGAAGATTATTTTCCTCATGCTTATCTTTACGAGGCTTTTGCCATCTTAATTGGTATCCCTCGTCTTGATGAGGCTTTCATCTTCTATCTTCACCATGGGTTGTCACAAGCATAGGTTCTTTATATGCTTCTTAGTAAGCTTGTGAACCCATTTGCTACTTGTGTGTGGGAATGATAGGCCTTGCACCGTGTGCCTCATTCTTTCAAGACTTTGTTGATGCTTAATGCTCATCCATACATTAGTCTTCTCAAGTGCATTGCCTTGACTCACACACATCATTTTGGTTGAGTCCATTCTTAAGTTGCCTCTTTTACTTGTTGCTCAACCATGTGTTTGTTGCAAGTACTAGGTTTTGTTTGCTATATGCTCACTTGCACTTGTTGTAAGTTTCTATTGATTTTGGGGGAGCTATGATCCTATTTTGTGCACTTTGTATCCAAATACAAAAATTCCTGATGTGCACAAATCATGGGGACCTTCTCTAGTTTCTTTAGAACAATTCTCTGCTCATATCATAATATCTTTATCCATGTGGCACGTAGGATCATTGGTCTAGTTGGTTCAATTGATACCCGTTGATTACATGCTTCAATTGGTATCTTTCGATTGCTTGTGTCTCTCTTTGTTTTGTCTTTGTGACATATCTTTTTGTTGCAATCTTTGGTCCTCAATATAGTTTGTCTTCCTCCAAGTATTGACAGTTGGATATGTGTAGTGCATTCCACTCTCTTGTTGAGAAATACCCAATTTATGAAGGACCACAATTTATATTGGCCCTCTAAGCTTTTCGCCCATTTTGGCAATCAATGCCAATGGGGGAGAAGTTTCAGAGAGTTTTGTGGAGAAGTCTTCAGAGTTTTCTCATTGCTTTGGTTTTGTTCCTAAGCATTTGCATCTCATACGCATGCATTATTGGTTGTTGCATTGCATGGTGATGCATAATTCCTTGTATAAACTCTCTTGAAAGTGATTGTCATCAATTACCAAAATGGGGGAGATTGAAAGAACATGCGGTGCCCCCATGTTTGGTTTTGGTAATTGATGATAATGTTTGTGGACTAATGGTTGCCTTGAGTTATATTTGAAGGTTTTGTCCATAGGCTTTTCTTGGAGTACATTTGTTGGTTTCAAGGAGAGTTTGTGATGACCAAGGTGCTATTCAAGGAATTACCTAAAGATTGGTCTTTTGAGAGGTTGATCAAGACTAAGTAAAATAGTGAATCAAGTTGATCAACACACAAAGCATAGAAGATGTACCGAGAGGGATCAAGCGATCCCATGGTATGGTAAGCATTGTCAATTACGCTTTGTGTACTAACCCATGATCTTCGTGAGAGTTCTTTGTGGGGTTAGGTTGCGGTGTGCAAATTCAAGTGAAGCATTACGAAGATATCAAATGCTTGAAGCTTGCCGTTCATTGTGGTGACAATGGACTTGTGAAGATGTGCGGAAGAGTGGCTCACCCATAGTGGAGTATGGGGGAGCAATCAACTAGTCTTCATCGAGCCAACGCAATCAAGAAAGGTGGTCCAACTTGAGGGAGTCAAGACCGTCATCGTCTAGCTCAAGTGGACCATGTGCAAGGCAAAGGTTTGCCCTTGATAGGTTTTCTATTTTACCGGTCTCATGATGGTAGTTGGGAGACCGGGTTACAGGATCGATTGCCGTACTATCAAGGGGGGCTGTCGATGAGTAGCTTGATCGTATCATTAGTAGAGAGCTAAAACCATTGCATCCTTGCATCATCTTTTTTGGTTCTTGTTTTGTTCTCTTTATGAGTCTTAGAGCTTATGGTCATCTTGATGACAAGCTTGAGTTCATCGAAAACGGAGTTCGCATGCATCTTCTTTGATGTTTTCGGTGTTGGAGGTCTTAACGGTCTTATCCGAGGAAGGGTTCTCACCATTTTCTTATGGTACTTTTCTCATTTGCTTCTTATTGACATTTCTATCAAGATTGTGTTAGCCCATGTCGTTAGCTTTCCAACAAACTTGGTTTCGTTGAATCCGGAGTCCGTTTGCAGAAGTTGTGGTTGTTTTGGTAAAGGCTGCAGAGGTACTACCGCGGCTAGAGCGGATGTAATTTTTTACTACCACGGCTCCTGAGCGGTAGTACCGCTCCAGAGCTGTACTACCGCGGCTCCTGAGTGGTAGTACCGCTCCGGACCAAAATCTCGTGTTTTCCTCAGCGGAGGTAGGCACAGAAGTATTTTTTTAGTACCGCTCGCAAGCAGTAGTACCGCTACCATTTGCGGTAGTACCGCTAGCCCTAGCGGTAGTACCGTGAGGTTGAGCGGTAGTACCGTGAGGTCGAGCGGTAGTACCGTGAGGTCGAGCGGTAGTACCGTGAGGACGAGCGGTAGTACCGCTCCGGCGGTTCTACTGGCCTTTTGCCTCCACGCTGTTGTTTTTCTAAGGGGTACTACCGCCCAGTACCGCTCCTTGGAGCGGTAGTACCGCTCTGTGCGGGCTGTGAGCATAACGGTTGGGTTTTTCCCCACCTATAAAAGGGGGTCTTCTTCCCCAATGAACCTTATCTCTTTAGCTCGTGTTCTTCCCCCATTGTTGACCTTCTTCGAGCTTGCTAACTCTCAATCCCTCCAATGATTCTTGCTAGTTCTTGAGGGAAAAGAGAGAGGAGATCTAGATCCACGTTTCCACCAATCACTTTCTCTTCTAAGTGAGGGGAACCCCTTGGATCTAGATCTTGGAGTTCTTCGTGTTCTTATTTCGTTCTTCCTCTCATTTTCCTCCTTGGCATTAGTTGCTTTGGTGGGATTTTTTGGGAGAGAAGGACTTGGGCACTCCGTGTGCCCTTGCCATTGCATTTGGTGCATCAGTTTGAGTTCTCCACGGGGATACGTGGAAGTGAAGTCTGAGAAGCTTATTACTCTTGGGTGCTTGGGCGCCCTAGAGCTTGTTCCTCTTGGGTGCCTTGCCGCCCTAGACGGTTGGTGTTGTTCGGAGCTCAATCATTGTGGTGTAAAGCTCCGGGCAAGCGTCGAGGTCTCCAATTAGGTTGTGGAGATCGCCCCGAGCAATTTGACGGGTACCGGTGACCGCCCCCAAGGGTTGCCAAAGTGTACGGGTTCGGTGACCGCCCCCAAGGGTTGCCATTTGTACGGGTTCAGTGACCACCCTCAAGGGTCCCTTAGTGGAATCACGGCATCTTGCATTGTGCGAAGGCGTGAGGAGATTACGGTGGCCCTAGTGGCTTCTTGGGGAGAATTGTGCCTCCACACCGCTCCAAACGGAGATTAGCATCCGCAAGGGTGTGAACTTCAGGATACATCGTCGTCTCCGCGTGCCTCGGTTATCTCTTACTCGAGCCCTTTACTTATGCACTTTACTTTGTGATAGCCATATTGTTTCTTGTCATATATGTTGCTATCACATAGTTCTTTATTTTTCTTAGCATAAGTTGTTGGTGCACGTATGTGAGCCTAGTTGTTTTAGGTTTTTTGCTTGACAAATTAACCGCTAGGTTTATTCCGCATTTGTTCAAGCCTAAACCATAATTATTTTAAAGCGCCTATCACCCCCCCCCCCTCTAGGCGACATCCTCGATCTTTCAAAGGGAACTTGGAGCATCTGAAGGAAAACCTCTATTTTAATGAGGAATATAGAAATTTGATGATATAGAGATGATACGTCTCCAATGTATCTATAATTTTTTATTGTTAAATGTTATTATGTTATCACTTCTGTATGTTTTTTATATCATTTTTCTTATTAATTTAGTGTCCACTGCCACTTCATGTTTTTTCTCATTTTATAGGAAGGTCCAAATACACAAATTTTGACGATTTTTTCTCGACAACAGAGGATACTAGAAGCTTCGGGGGAGATCAAGGGGACCCATGAGGTAGCCACATGACCATATGGGGCCCCTAAGCCTCTATTTGACATAATTCGTCCGCCTACAAATCCTATAATTCCTGAAACCCTCGGAAGCGGACCCAAAGAAATTTTATCGCCGCTGCAAGCCTCTGTTCCGAAATGATCCCATCTAGAGTCATGTTTCGGTGTTCTATCAGAGGGGGAAGCCCCAGGGGAGGCCTCTTCATCAACCTTGATGCCTCCATGATGATGTGTGAATACTTCCTTTAGGACATATGGGTCCATGGTAGTAGTTAGATGGCTTCTTCTTCTCTCTCTCTCTCTCTTTGATCTTGAATACAATGATCTCCTCTAAGGTTAATCTAGTGTAATTCTTGTGGTGTGTTTGTTCGGATCCGGTGATCTATGGATTTGTGTGTTGGAAATATGACCTAGAGGCAATAATAAAATGGTTATTATTATATTTCCTTGTTCATGATAATTGTCTATTGTTCATGCTATAATTGTATTAACCGGAAACCGTAATACATGTGTGAATACATAGATCGTAATATGTCCCTAGTAAGCCTCTAGTTGACTAGCTCGTTGATCAATAGATGGTTATGGTTTCCTGACCATGGACATTGGATGCCATTGATAACGGTATCACATCATTAGGAGAATGATGTGATGGACAAGACCCAATCTTAAGCGTAGCACAAGATCGTGAAGTCCGTTTGCTAAAGCTTTTCTAATGTCAAGTATCATTTCCTTAGACCATGAGATTGTGCAACTAACGGATAACGTAGGAATGCTGTGGGTGTACCAAATGTCACAACATAACTGGGTGGCTATAAAGGTGCATTACAGGTATCTCCGAAAGTGTCTGTTGGGTTGGCACAAATCGAGACTGGGATTTGTCACTCCGTATGACGGAGAGGTATCTCTGGGCCCACTCGGTAATGCATCATCGTAATGAGCTCAATGTGACTAAGGAGTTGGTCACGGGATCATGCGTTACGGAACGAGTAAAGAGACTTGCCGGTAATGATATTGAACGAGGTATGGGGATACCGACGATCGAATCTCGGGCAAGTAACATACTGATAGACAAAGGGAATTGTATACGAGATTGATTGAATCCCCGACATCGTGGTTCATCTGATGAGATCATAGTGGAACATGTGGGAGCCAATATGGGCATCCAGACCCAGCTATTGGTTATTGGCCGGTGAGATGTCTTGGTCATGTCTGCATGGTTCCCAAACCCGTAGGGTCTACACGCTTAAGGTTCGGTGATGCTAGAATTGTTATGCGAAATAGTATGTGGTTACCGAAGGTTGTTCGGAGTCCCGGATGAGATCCCGGACGTGACGAGGAGTTCCAGAATGGTCAGGAGGTGAAGATCGATATATTGGACGAAGGGTATTGGAGTCCGGAATTGTTCCGGGGGTACCGGGTGACGACCAACGTGTCCGAAAGGGGTTTCGAAGGCCCCGGCAAGCGTTGGGGGGCCTTATGGGCCAAGGGGAGGGGGCACATCAGCCCACTAAGGGTCTGAGCGCCCCTCCCACCCCATCTCATGTAACCTGGAGAGGTGGGGCGCCTCCCCTAGGGCAGCCACCCCTCCCGGCTTGGGGGCAAGTTTCCTAGGGGTGGGGGCGCCCAAACCCATCTAGGGTTTCCCCTGTGGCCGCCGCCCCTCCCCTAGGGAACCCTAGGGCGCCTCCTCCACCCCCCCCTTCCCCCTATATATAGTGAGGGGGAGAGAGGGCAGCCACACACCCTTCCCCTGGCGCAGCCCCTCCCCCTCTCCTACACCTCCTCCTCCTCCGTAGTGCTTGGCGAAGCCCTGCCGGAGAAGCGCGAGCTCCATCACCACCACGCCGTCGTGTTGTAGGATTTCTCCCTCAACTTCTCCTCTCCCCTTGCTGGATCAAGAAGGAGGAGACGTCCCTGGGCTGTACGTGTGTTGAACGCGGAGGCGCCGTTGTTCGGCGCTTAGATCGGAATCGACCACGATCTGAATCGCTATGTGTACGACTCCACCAACCGCATTCTTGTAACGCTTCGGCTTAGCGATCTTCAAGGGTATGAAGATGTACTCCCTCTCTCTCTCGTTGCTAGTATCTCCTAGATTGATCTTGGTGACACGTAGGAATTTTTTGGAATTATTGCTATGTTCCCCAACAGTGACATCATGAGCTAGGTCTATGCGTAGATTCTATGCATGAGTAGAACACAAAGCAGTTGTGGGCGATGATCTATTCAATTTGCTTACCGTTACTAGTCTTATCTTGATCCGGCGGCATTGTGGGATGAAGCGGCCCAGACCGACCTTACACGTACGCTTACGTGAGACTGGTTCCACCGACTGACATGCACTTGATGCATAAGGTGGCTAGCGGGTGTCTGTCTCTCCCACTTTAGTCGGATCGGATTCGATAAAAAGGGTCCTTATGAAGGGTAAATAGAAATTGGCATATCACCGTTGTGGTTTTGCGTATGTAAGAAACGTTCTTGCTAGAAACCCATAGCAGCCACGTAAAACATGCAACAACAATTAGAGGACGTCTAACTTGTTTTTGCAGGGTATGCTATGTGATGTGATATGGCCAAAAGGATGTGATGAATGATATATGTGATGTATGAGATTGATCATGTTCTTGTAATAGGAATCACGACTTGCATGTCGATGAGTATGACAACCGGCAGGAGCCATAGGAGTTGTCTTAATTTATTTATGACCTGTGTGTCAATGAAAAGGCCATGTAATTACTTTACTTTATTGCTAACCGTTAGCCATAGTAGTAGAAGTAATAGTTGGCGAGGAAACTTCATGAAGACACGATGATGGAGATCATGGTGTCATGCCGGTGACGATGGTGTTCATGCCGCGCCTAGAAGATGGAGATCAAAGGCGCAAGATGATATTGGCCATATCATGTCACTTTATGATTTGCATGTGATGTTTCTCATGTTTACATCTTATTTGCTTAGAACGACGGTAGCATAAATAAGATGATCCCTCACTAAAATTTCAAGAAAGTGTTCCCCCTAATTGTGCACCATTGCAAAGGCTCGTTGTTTCGAAGCACCACGTGATGATCGGGTGTGATAGATTCTAATGTTCGAATACAACGGGTGTAAGCCAGATTTACACATGCAAAACACTTAGGTTGACTTGACGAGCCTAGCATGTACAAACATGGCCTCGGAACACGAGAGACCAAAAGGTCGAACATGAGTTGTATAGTAGATATGATCAACATGGATATGTTCACCATTGATGACTAGTCCGTCTCACGTGATGATCGGACACGGCCTAGTCGATTCGGATCATGTATCACTTAGATGAATAGAGGGATGTCTATCTGAGTGGGAGTTCATTGAATAATTTGATTAGATGAACTTAGTTATCATGAACATAGTCTAAATTGTCTTTGCAAATTATGTTGTGGATTAATAGCTCGCGCTTTAGCTCTTTGTTTTAATACGTTCCTAGAGAAAGACTAAGTTGAAAGATATTGTAAGCATTTGTGCAGACTAGGGTCGTAGTCTGAGGATTGTCCTCACTGCTACACAGAAGGCTTCTGTCCTTGATGCACCACTCGGTGTGCCAACCCCTCCGGCGTCGTCTGTGGATGTTGTGAACATCTGGTAGACACGTTCTGATGACTACCTGATAGTTTAGTGCGCCATGCTTTACGGCTTAGAGTCGGGGCTCCAAAAGCGTTTTGAACGCCATAGAACATATGAGATGTTCGAAGAGCTGAAATTAGTATTTCGGGCTCATGCCCGTGTTGAGAGGTTGAGACCTCTAACAAGACCTTTGCCTACAAGATGGAGGAGAATAGCTCAGCCAGTGAGCATGTGCTCAGAATGTCTGGGTACTTCAATCACTTGAATCAAGTGGGAGTTAATCTTCCAGATAAGAGAGTGATTGACAAAAGTTCTCCAGTCGCTATCACCAAGCTACTAGAGTTTCGTGATGAACTATAACATGCAAGGGAAGATAATCCCGGAGATGTTCATCGTGCTTAAGGCCGTAAAGGTAGAAATCAAGAAGGAGCATCAAGTGTTGATGGTTAACAAGAGCACTGGTTTCAAAGAAGGGTAAGGGAAAGAAGGGAAACTTCTTGAATGGTAAGCCAGTTGCCGCTCCAGTGAAGAAACCCAAGAACCCAAACCCGAGACAAAGTGCTTCAATTAGGGGAATGGTCACTGGTAGCGGAACTGCCTCAAATACTTGGTAGATAAGAAGGCTGTCAACTTCAACAAAAGTATATTTGATATATGTGTGTTATCGATGTGTACCTTACTAGTACTCCTAGTAGCACCTGAATATTAGATATCGGTTCAGTTGCTAATATTGGTAACTCGAAACAAAGGCTACGGAATTAACGGAGACTAGCTAATGGCGAGGCGACGATGTGTGTTGGAAGTGTTTCCAAGGTTGGTGTGATCACCATCGCACGCTCCCTCTACCTTCGGGATTAGTGTTGAACCTAGATAAATGGTGTTTGCATTGGTGTCAGCGTTGAGCGTGAACATGATTATATCATGTTTATTGCAATCGATTATTCATTTAAATCAGAGAATAATGGTTATTCTGATTACATGAATAATACCTTCTATGGTCATGCACCCAATGTGAATGGTTTATTGAATCCCGGTCGTAGTTATACACATGTTCATAACATTGATGCCAAAAGATGTAGAGTTGATAATGATAGTATCACTTTCATGTGGCACTGCCGCTTAGGTCATATTGGTGTAAAGCGCATGAAAGAACCTCCATGCTAATGGACTTTTGAAATCACTTGGTTTTGAATCACTTGACACATGCGAACCATGCCTCTTTGGCAAGATGACTAAAACCCCATCCTTTGGAACAATGGAACGGGCAAGTAACTTGTTGGAAATCGTACATGCTGATGTGTGCGGTCCGATGAGTGTTGACGCGCGCGGTGGATATCGTTATTTTCTCACCTTCACCGGTGAATTGGGTCGATATGGGTATATTTACTTAATGAAGCATAAGTCTGAAATGTTTGAAAAGTTCAAGCAATTTCAGAGTGAAGTTGAGAATCATCGTAACAAGAAGATCAAGTTCCTTCGATCTGATCAAAGGGAAAGTTTCTGACTTATGAGTTTGGCAATCACTAAAGACAAGGTGGAATCGTTTCACAGTTGACGCCGCCTGGAACACCATAGCATGATGGTGTGTCCGAATGTCGTAATCAAACCTTATTGGATATGGTGTATGATGTCTCTTACCAATCTACCGCTATTTTTGGGGGTTATGCATTAAAGACAATTACATTCACTTTAAAGAGGGCACCATCTAAGTCTGTGGAGACGGCACCGTATGAACTATGGTTTGGCAAGAAACCAAAGTTGTTGTTTCTTAAGGTTTGGGGATACAATGCTTATGTCGATAGGCTTCGGTTGGAAAAGCTTGAACCCAAAGCGGAAAATTGTATCTTCATAGAATACCCAAACAAGACAATTGGGTATACCTTCTATCTCAGATCTGAGGGCAAAGTGTTTGTCGCTAAGAACAGGTCCTTTCTCGAGAAAGAGTTTCTCTCGAAAGAATTGAGTGGGAGGAAGATAGAACTTGATAAGGTTGTTGAACCTTCACTTCAACCAGAGAGTAGCGCAGCACAGAAAGATGTTTCTGTGGCAACTACGTCAGTTGAAGAGAAAGCTAATTATGATGATCATGAAGCTTCAGATCAAATTACTATCGAACCTCGTAGGTCGACAAGGGTGTGTACAACTTCTCAGTGGTAACCCTGTCTTAAAGGTCATGTTGTTGGACAACGATGAACCTATGAGCTATGAAGAAGCGATGGTGGGTCTGAATTCCAACAAATGGCTAGAAGCCAAGAAATCCGAGATAGGATCCATGTATGGACTTTGGTGGACTTGCCCGATGAACGGCGAGCCATTGAGAATAAATGGATCTTTAAGAAGAAGACAGACGCTGATGGTAATGTCACCATTTGTGAAGATCGACTTGTCTCAAAGAAGTTTTCGACAAGTTCAAGGAGTTGACTATGATGAGACTCTCTCAATCATAGCGATGCTAAAGTCTGTTAGAACTATGTTAGCAGTTGCTGCATTTTCATTTACGAAATCAGGCAGATGGATGTCAAAACAAAGTTTCCTTGACGGTTCCCGTGAGGAAAGGTTGTATGTGATGCAACCAAAAGGTTTTTGTCAAATCCTAAGGATGCTAAAAGGTATGCAAACTCCAGCGATCCTTCTATTTACTGGAGCAAGCATCTCAATGTTGGAACATACGCTTTGATGAGGTGATCAAAGCATTTGGGTTTATACAAAGTTTGCAAGAAACTTGTATTTGCAAGAAAGTGAGTGGGAGCACTACAACATTTCTGATAGGTATATACGTATGACATATTGTTGATCGGAAATGATGTAGAATTTCTAGAAAGCATAAAGGGTTGTCTGAATGGAGTTTTTCAAAGGAAGACCTGTGTAAAACTGCTTACATGTTGGGTATCAAGATCTATAAAGATAGATCAAGAGGCCTGATAAGACTTTCACAGAGCACATACCTTGACATGATCTTGAAGGAGTTCAAGATGGATCAGTCAAAGAAGGAGTTCTTACCTGAGTTGTGAGGTGTGAAGTTAAGACTTGAAGCTCGACCACGACATAAGAAAGAGAAAGGACAAAAGTCATCCCCTATGCCTTAGCCATAGGCTCTATACGATATGCCATGTTGTGTACCGCGATGTGCCTTGCCACGTGTCTGGCAAGGGGGTATAAGAGTGATCCAGGAGTGGATCATTGGACAGCGGTCAAAATTGTCCTTAGGAATAAGGAAATGTTTCTCGGTTATGGAGGTGATAAAGAGTTCGGCGTAAAGGGTTACGTCGATGCAAGCTTTAACACCTATCCGGATGACTCTAAGTAGAAAACCGGATACGTATAGTGGAGCCACCATTTGGAATAGCTCCAAGTGGAGCATAGTAGCAACATCTACAATATGAAATCGAGATTTGCGAAGAGCACACGGATCTGAATGTTGCAGACCCGTTGACTAACACTTCTCTCGTAAGCATAACATGATCAAACCCTAAAACTCATTGAGTGTTAATCACATGGTGATGTGAACTAGATTATTGACTCTAGTAAACTCTTGGGTGTTAATCACATGGCGATGTGAACTAGATTATTGACTCTAGTAAACTCTTCGGGTGTTAGTCACATGGCGATGTGAACTATGAATGTTAATCACATAACGATGTGAACTAGATTATTAACTCTAGTGCAAGTGGGAGACTGTTGGAAATATGCCCTAGAGGCAATAATAAAATGGTTATTATTATATTTCCTTGTTCATGATAATTGTCTATTGTTCATGCTATAATTGTATTAACCGGAAACCATAATACATGTGTGAATACATAGATCGTAATATGTCCCTAGTAAGCCTCCGGTTGACTAGCTCGTTGATCAATAGATGGTTATGGTTTCCTGACCATGGACATTGGATGTCATTGATAATGGGATCACATCATTAGGAGAATGATGTGATGGACAAGACCCAATCTTAAGCGTAGCACAAGATCGTGAAGTTTGTTTGCTAAAGCTTTTCTAATGTCAAGTATCATTTCCTTGGGCCATGAGATTGTGCAACTCCCGGATAACGTAGGAATGCTTTGGGCGTACCAAATGTCATAACGTAACTGGGTGGCTATAAGGTGCATTACAGGTATCTCCGAAAGTGTCTGTTGGGTTGGCACGAATCGAGACTGGGATTTGTCACTCCGTATGACGGAGAGGTATCTCTGGGCCCACTCGGTAATGCATCATCATAATGAGCTCAATGTGACTAAGGAGTTGGTCACGGGATCATGCGTTACGGAACGAGTAAAGAGACTTTCCGGTAATGAGATTGAACGAGGTATGGGGATACCGACGATCGAATCTCGGGCAAGTAACATACCGATAGACAAAGGGAAATGTATACGGGATTGATTGAATCCCCGACATCGTGGTTCATCCGATGAGATCATTGTGGAACATGTGGGAGCCAATATGGGTATCCAGATTCCGCTATTGGTTATTGGCCGGAGAGATGTCTTGGTCATGTCTGCATGGTTCCCGAACCCGTATGGTCTACACGCTTAAGGTTCGGTGACGCTAGAGTTGTTATGGGAAATAGTATGTGGTTACCGAAGGTTGTTCGGAGTCCCGGATGAGATCCCGGACGTGATGAGGAGTTCCGGAATGGTCCGGAGGTGAAGATCGATATATTGGACGAAGGGTATTGGAGTCCGGAATTGCTCCGGGGGTACCGGGTGACGACCAGCGTGTCCGAAAGGGGTTTCGGAGGCCCCGGCAAGCGTTGGGGGGCCTTATGGGCCAAGGGGAGGGGGAACATCAGCCCACTAAGGGGCTGAACGCCCCTCCCACCCCATCTCACGTAACCTGGAGAGGTCGGGGCGCCTCCCCTAGGGCAGCCGCCCCTCCCGGCTTGGGGGGCAAGTTTCCTAGGGGTGGGGGCGCCCAAACCCATCTAGGGTTTCCCCTATGGCCGCCGCCCCTCCCCTAGGGAACCCTAGGGTGCCTACTCCACCCCCTTCCCCCTATATATAGTGAGGGAGAGAGAGGACAACCACACACCCTTCCCCTGGCATAGCCCCTCCCCCTCTCCTACACCTCCTTCTCCGTAGCGCTTGGCGAAGCCCTGCCGGAGAACCACGAGCTCCATCACCACCACGCCGTCGTGCTGTCGGAGTTCTCCCTCAACTTCTCCTCTCCCCTTGCTGGATCAAGAAGGAGGAGACGTCCCCGGGCTGTACGTGTGTTGAATGCGGAGGCGCCGTTGTTCGACGCTTAGATCGGAATCGACCGCGGTCTGAATCGCTGCGTGTATGACTCCACCAACCGTGTTCTTGTAACGCTTCCGCTTAGCGATCTTCAAGGGTATGAAGATGCACTCCCTCTCTCTCTCTCTCGTTGCTAGTATCTCCTAGATTGATCTTGGTGACACGTAGGAATTTTTTTGAATTATTGCTACGTTCCCCAACATTGTGATCAGATTGTTCTTTGAATATAATTGAATCTTTTGAAGTTTCTTTGTTGTATGATTGAGTAGCTATGTATGCTTTCTGAGTTATTTGTATTCTTTGGCCAAGATAGATTGGTAATTCTTCAGAGAGAGTGGTGCATAGTAGTGGGTTCAACCTCACGGTGATCTATATCCTAGTGACAGAATGGGGAGAAGGCTCGTGATGTCTTGTTGCTACTAAGAATAAAATGACAGAGATCGATCTTATTGCTAGGTTTCTTTCTGTCTACATCATGTCATCTTGCTTATTGCATTACTGTCGTGGTTTTATCACGGCAAGATGTCCTAGTGCGAGGACTTAGTTGTGAAGCCAACGCACCTAAGTGGTAGCTTGAATGGGGTTAACTGGGACGAGAGACGCAAGATCTTACCCAAGTTCGGCCCCTCACGATGGAGATAAAAGCCTACATCCTACTTGATTAGTATTGATGATGATGACAATCTCAGTTACAAGGGCGATGTTTCGCTACCTCTATCTCGAGAGCATCTAATTTGATCTTGTCTAAGACTTGGCTCTCTCAGACCTGTCTATTGTGACCTCTAGAAAAAAACAGACCCTCTCGGGGTGCCTTGATGTCTGCTAGAACTACGTCGGCATTTCCCTAAAGAGAAAGGGATGACGCAGCACATTGATGATAGGTATTTCCCTCAATGATGAGACCAAGGTTATCGAACCAGTAGGAGGACCAAGCAACACTACGTAAACAACACCTGCACACAAATAACAAATACTCGCAACCCGACATGTACAGGGGTTGTCTATCCCTTTTGGGTAACGGTGCCAGAAATTGGCAAACAGACGTGAGAGAGTTGTAAATATTGATAGATCGAACGCCAAATAAAATAAATTGCAGCAAGGTATTTTTGTATTTTGGGGTTTAATAGATCTCAAAATAAAAGGTAAATAAAATAGATCGCAAAGGCAAATAATATGAGGAAGAGACCCCGGGGCCGTAGGTTTCACTAGTGGCTTCTCTCGAGAAAAATAGCAAATGGTGGGTAAACAAATTACTATTGGGAAATTGATAGAACTTCAAATAATCATGACGATATCCAGGCAATGATCACTATATAGGCATCACGTCCAAGATTAGTAGACCGACTCTTGCATGCATCTACTACTATTACTCCACACATCGACCGCTATCCAGTATGCATCTAGTGTATTAAGTTCATGGAGAAACGCAGTAATGCAATAAGAACGATGACATGATGTAGACAAGATATATTTATGTAGAAATAGACCCCCATCGTTTTATCCTTAGTAGCAACGATACATATGTGTCGGTTCCCCTTATGTCACTGGGATCAAGTACCGTAAGATCGAACCCACTACAAAGCACCTCTTCCCATTGCAAGATAAATAGATTGAGTTGGCCAAACAAAACCCAAATATCGGAGAAGAAATACGAGGCTATAAGCAATCATGCATATAAGAGATCAAAGAAACTCAAATAATTTTCATGGATAAAAAGAGATTAGATCTGATCATAAACTCAAAGTTCATCGGATCCCAACAAACACACCGCAAAAGAATTACATCATATCGATCTCCAAGAGACCATTGTATTGAGAATCAAACGAGAGAGAGGAAGCCATCTAGCTACTAACTACAGACCCGAAGGTCTACAAGGAACTACTCCTGCATCATCGGAGAGGCACCAATGGAAGTGGTGATCCCCTCTGTGATGGTGTCTAGATTGGATCTGGTGGTTCTGGACTCTGCGGCAGCTGGAATTGATTTTCGTCGACTCCCCTAGGGTTTCTTGAATATTGGGGTATATATAGAGCAAAGAGGCGGTCTGGGGGGCACCCGAGGTGGGCACAACCTGCCCAGGCGCACCCTGGTGGGTTGTGCTCCCCTCGGAGCACCCTCCCCAGTGCTTCTCCGGCCCATTGGATGTCTTCTGGTCCAAAAAAATCCACAAAAAGTTTCGCTGCATTTGGACTCCGTTTGGTATTGATTACCTGTGATGTAAAAAACATGCAAAAAACAACAACTGGCACTTGGCACTCTGTCAATAGGTTAGTACCAAAAATGATATAAAATGACTATAAAATGATTATAAAACATCCAAGAATGATAATATAACATCATGAAACAATCAAAAATTATAGATACGTTGGAGATGTATCAGCATCCCCAAGCTTAATTCATGCTCGTCCTCGAATAGGTAAATGAGAAAAACAGAATTTTTGATGTGGAATGCTGCCTAACATGTCATCTCATATTCTTTTCTTTATAGCATGGAAATTTGGACTTTTATATTGTTCAAAGCAATAGTCTAGTTTTGACATGATAATTTAGACACTCAAGCATACCAACAAGCAACCATGTCTTTCAAAATATCAACGCTAAAATAAGTTATCCTAGCCCATCATGCTCAACCATTGATCCATTCATGAAACACACTCGCATATTGACTACACTCAATGCTCAAGTACGATCATAGTGCCCCCTAGTTGGTGCTTTTATAAGAGAGGATGGAGACTTGAATTAAAAATAAAAATTGCATAAAGTAAAAAAAGTCCCTTCGTAGAGGGAATTAGGGATTTTTAGATGTGCCAGAGCTCAAAGCGAAAATTGAAAGATAAAAACATTTTGAGAGGCATACTTTTCCCACCAACGAAAATGACATAGAGTTCCCAACACTTTCCATGCTAGATATATCATAGGCGGTTCCCAAACAGAAATTATAGTGTAGTCCTTTTTTCCACCATACTTTCACTTTTCATGGCTAACCATATCCATGGGTGCCTTCCATACCAACAATTTCCAAGGAATTTATTATTTGACAACATAAAGTAAATTATTTTTTTCATTCCGGGACTGGGCATCCCTAATACCTTTGCCTTACTCTCGTGCAATTACAAGTGAATAAACACTCATCGTGAGAATAACACATCTAGCATGGAAAATATTAGCCATCCCTCACCGCCTCGCGAGCGATACAAGCACACAAAAGAGAAATTTATTTTGAATATTAGAGATGGCACATACAAATTTTCTTAGAATGGCAAAAGAATACCGCATATAGGTAGATATAGTGGACTCATGTGGCAAAACTGGTTTAAAGGATCTTGGATGCACAAGTAGTGATCATACTTAGGGCAAAATGAAGGCTAGCAAAAGATTGAGAAGCGACCAACCAAGAAACGAATAATCTCATAAGCGAGCATTAAGCATAATTAACACCGAATAATGCACCACAAGTAGGATGTAATTTCATTGCATAACTATTGACTTTCGTGCTTGCATAGGGAATCAGAAACCTTAACACCAATATTCTTACTAAAGCATAATTACTCATCAACATGACTCACATATCACATCATCATATCTCAAAACTATTACTAAGAAACAAGTTTATTTTGTCCAATGATCTTCATGAAGATTTTTATTATATCCTTCTTGGATATCTATCACTTTGGGACTAATTTTCATGTATTGCTTTTGATAAGCTCAAACAAATATAAGTGGAGATCATGAGCATAATACTTCTTTGTCTCAAATTAAATTAAGTGAAGCAAGAGAGAATTTCTTGAAAATTTTACTAACTCTCAAATAAATCTAAGTGAAGCAAGAGAGCATTTCTTTAAAAATACTAAAGCACACCGTGCTCAAAAAAGATATAAGTGAAGCACTAGAGCAAATCCATAGCTCATAAAAATTTAAGTGAAGCATAGAGAGCAATTCTAACAAGTCATGGAATAATTTTGGCTCTCTCAAATAGGTGTATCCAAGAAGGAATCAAGACTTCAAACACAAAGCAAAACAAGCAAAGACTCATATCATACAAGACGCTCCAAGCAAAACACATAGTATGTGACGAATAAAAAATATAGCTTTGAGTAAAATACCGATGGTCGTTAGAAGAAGTGGCATCCCCAAGCTGAGTTGCTTGCTTCTCTTTTGATAATAACTTGTGGTGCCATGGAAATCCCCAAGCTTAGGCTCTTCTTACTCCTTATTCCTTCATCCATCGTAAGATAACCCAAAACTTAAAAACTTCAATCACACAAAACTCAACAAAACCTTCGTGAGATCCGTTAGTATAAGAAAATAAATCACTACTATAAGTGTTGTTGAAAACCAATTCATATTTTATTCTTGCATTATATCTACTGTATTCCAACTTTTCTATGGCAAAAACTCATCAAAGAAAACCATACAATCATCAAAACAAGCACACAATGCAAAGAAAACAGAATCTGTCAAAAACAGAACAGTCTGTAGCAATCTGGATATTCAGAATACTTTTGTAACTCCAAAAATCTTGCGAAATTAGTAAAGCCTGAGAAATTTGTATATTAATCTTCTGCAAAATGAATTGGTATTTTATCGCTCTCTGGTTAAAAATTAGAATTGTTTTCGTGAGCGTGAAAGTTTCTGTTTTTCAGCAAGATCAAACAACTATCACCCAAGAAGATCCTAAAGGCTTTACTTGACACAAACACTAATTAAAACACATAGAAAAAATCATAGCAGTAGCATAATTGTGCTAACACTCAAAAACAGGAAGCAAAAAGTAAAAATAAATTTTATTCATTGGTTTGCCTCCCAACAAGCGCTATTTTTTACGCCCTTAGCTAGGCATAAGGCAAGGATCTAAGTTTTGTCATCTTTGTTTCGAGATCCATAGGATGCCCTCATGATTGATTCATATGGTGGCCTAATTCTTGTTCTAGGGAAGTGTTCCATACTCTTCCTTAGTGGAAATTGAAATTTAATATTGCCTTCTTTCATATCAATCACGGCACCAACAGTGCGTAAAAACGGTCTACCAAGAATAATTGGACAAGACGGATTGCAATCAATATCAAGAACAATAAAATCTATGGGTACATAATTCCTATTTGCAAGAATAAGAACATCATTTATTCTTCCCATAGGCTTTTTAATAGTAGAATCCGCCAAGTGCAAATTTAAAGAACACTCTTCAATATCGGTACGACCAAGCACATCACATAAAGATTTCGGAATTGTAGAAACACTAGAACCCAAGTCACACAAAGCAAAACAATCATAATTTTTAATCTTGACTTTGATAGTAGGTTCCCATTCATCATGCAATTTTCTAGGAATTGAAACTTCTAATTCCAACTTTTCTTCCAAAGCTTTCATCATAGCATCAACAATATGTTTAGTAAAAGCTTTATTTTGGTCATAAGCATGGGGTGAATTTATCATGGATTGCAACAAACAAATACAATCAATCAAAGATCAACTATAATAATTAAAGTCTTTGTAATCCAAAAGAGTGGGTACATCACTAGCTAAAGTTTTGACCTCTTCAAACCCACTTTTATCTTTTCTCAACAAGATTTTCACCCTTCGAATTATCGGGATGCCTTCTAGCTAAAGTTATCTATTCACCAGTCCCTTTTTCATCAATCATAACTTTACTAAACAAGGAATCAATAGAAGAAACACCAATCATTTTAAGATCTTCATCACTTTTATGAAAGTAATCACTAGTAATCACTCTTTCTAAAAATTCTCTTCTATCTCATCCATAAAAACATAAAGAGCTTTAATTGATTCCTCAACCTTAGGCACAAAAAATTTCATCTTGATATTTTCCACATCATGAGAAATTCTATCGACACTTCTAGACAAATCATCAATCTTGTTCAACTTTTCTTCTATGGTAGTGTTGAAAACTTTTTGCGTGTTGATAAATTATTTAATATTATTCTAGGTGTTCCTATTATTATTATTATAAGAAGTATTTCCATAGGAATTACCATAATTATTAGAGGAATTACTACGAAAAGGCCTAGGATTAAAATTACCTCTATAAGCATTGTTATTGAAATTGTTTCGCGAGATAAAATTCAGATCTACGGCATCACTATTTCGCTCAATCAAAGTAGACAAAGGCATATCATTGAAATCAATAGGAGCACTTTTACTAGCAACCAATCCTATATACTTAAGAAGTTCACCCCCACTATTTGATTTATATCAACATGCGGCATAGACACCTCAGCATCAAATCAAACCAAGCCACGTCACACCTCATGCAGCCCCACCTTCTTAGGTCATTTTCCTTGAAAGAAAAAACAAAATCTATCCCAATCATTCCCTTGGCCAGACCAGGAGAAGCCCAAGCCATGCCTTCCGTTTCCATTCGTAAAATCAATTGGCCCACTACATGTGTGCTCCACGTCTTTAAGATCTTTGTTTTAATAAGCACACAGATTACGTTTTCCATACCAATTCTTCATCTCCAACTCCATTAATGCTCTACTGCTGTTTAGTCTCCCCCTCGTCAGCGACGGCATTACGCCATCCCCCTTCAACTCCCTCACGCCGCTCAGCTTTCTCCAAATTGCAGTGTATAGCCCATCCTTCAAAAGCCCCTGTTTGGACGTTGCATTGTGGTGAACGCAGCCTCAGCCCCACATATATCACCTTCCCATGCTTGCCTCTCCCCGACGGACGGCTCATCAGCAAGTACCAGCGATGACAGAGGAGCCGAAGGGTTCCAGCCATGTACACACACCAACCCTTCTCTTCCTTCAAAGGAGAAAAAAGATCAACGACCAAGTCCTCTCTTCCTCATACTAAGAAAAATCCATTTTCAGCTCATTGTAGGGTGTGGCGGTTGGACAACGATCTTCACGTGATGGTCCTCCTATAGTTCTGATGTTGGTTGCTCACCGCAGCCGACTATTTGGGTCCGACACGAGTCACACGACTGTCGGGCCGCTGTGCCTCTAACGGCTCATCCGACTCCGTTATGACCGCCTCACCTCTGGTTCCTCCAAGAACGCCTCAGGAAAGATTCTCTCCAATTGCTATCTCTATTTTTGTCGTTCGGTCCTCCTTTCTGTTTGTCATGCGAGTTGCCCAACTTCAGGTTGCAATAACAAGCGGGTCATGTGTACTCTGTTCTTCAGTTTTTCTTTCCTGTGAGTGTTACTTATAAAGACAAGATCATAACAACCGTACACATCCTTAATAATAAAGCACAGGTACTAGCAGGAAAGTAAGTTTGGTTTTGAGTGTCGATCCCGTTTCCCCCAAACACTTCGTGATAGCATTTTATTTCTCAGTTTTATATGACATCCATCTGTTAATTTTTTTTATTTCAGGCAACGGTTATACTCAATTGGAAAGTGAGAATAAACTTGATATACCAATTAGTCTTTGACATTTGACGGTTTCACTTTCATGTATGTCATTCAAGTTTGGAAGCTGCTAACAGTACATGGGGAGTAACATCTTGTGACGGCCAGAATCTACTAATACATGTTTATAAACAGTTGTAACACACTCACTTTATTATTATGTGATGCAAGAAATTGTAAATATGTTCTATCTAAATGTGTTGTACAGTGTACAAACTTTTGCGTACATTTGAAGTTTTGAGATGATGTTATAAAATTTAAACTTTTTGGCCTAACCTGAAGTCTGAGCTTGTGACCCGTAGGTTCGGTAAATCATAGACATGAACGAAACCCCTTTGTTCAATGACCGAAAGCGGAACCGTGGACATCCAAATTGGTCCTTATGATTACACAAATGATATTCGAGTGAAACTTTGGTTATCATGTAATGTTCCATTTGCTTCTCAATTACCGAACCTGGTGTGCATCGGTATCCTCCTGAGGCATCACCATGCTCACTATATCGTTGCTCCCGTTATCGGTTTTGTTCTTCTTTCTCGTTGACATGTTCCGGCATCCCCGTGACGTAGTCACCTGTGTATGGCCAGACGATGATGGATGTCGTCACACCGAGATGGCCCTAAGAATATCTCTCCATCGTCGGAGGAGCAAATCCCACTCTCGAGCTATCCGGTCACTTGTCAAACTTTCTGTTGACCCTAAAAGTTGTTGTTATGATCACCTTGTTATAGATGACGTTTGAGCAACCCCAAAGTTCACCGTCTGGTAGGAAATGACCGAGACACTCTCATGGTCAGAGCAACTAAAACACATGCTAACACTCCGTGTTATAACAAATGATTTCAGACGATATAGTCACAAAGTATAACAGACAAGTATTGGGTCGATTCAATATGATCATTCTTCTAACGTCATACCCTCATTGTTGTTCTAGGACTATCATTACACTTAACGATATCTTAAGATTCGGAAAACGTGATCACCAATAACACTTGAGCCGGTCTTAGAGGCGAGACCAGAAACCTATTGTTTACCGTTTATTATTTCACATGTACGTGCATATGAGTATTCTAGTGAATCGCATATTCCAGGATCATAACAGTTATAGCATGAAATATAAACTTCTTAATTATGAATAATGGAAATATAATAATAGAATATTATTGCCTCTAGGGCATATTTCCAACACACACCACGACCGAGAGGAGGCGTCCTCCCCAATGCACGGTGTGGAGCAACTTGGAGGATCAGATGGTAAACAACACTAACTATGGGCCATCACAGAAGGCATGGTGGCGACACATACCTGGTGATGACAAGCGCACTAGCAACGAACCTTTGTGACAACATGCAAGGGCTACAACCATCCTCTAACACGAGCGCGTTCATTGATATAAGTGCCTAGTGTTGCTGAGGAATGCCTTAAGCAAGGCCCCAAGGGCACCAGAGCACTAATAAAAAAATGCATCCCACCGCCGCCCGTCGGACACGCGGGACTTCTAGTTGTTCCGCAAGGAAAGAAGCACAATGGGGGGAGGGCTAGTGGGGTGCTATTCTTATTGGACAAGTGGGACCATTAGAAAGAAAGAAGCGGCCACATTTGGTACCATGGGGTTGTTACTAAGAGACGGGCCGACCCTTTGCTAACCCTGGCCCCCACCAAGTCTTCTTTACATTGCTGCATTAATCCCTCTCAACTTTCTCGTCCGATGATTTGTTTTTTTCTTAATTCTTGTGTCCCGTAGGGTTTTGTTTCCCTTGTGGCATTGAGGAGGTGGTAACATCGGTGGCGTGTTGGAATAAGGTCTCCGTCCTCTCCCTACTTTGATTATGTCCAAACTGATGTGGACAAGGGGTCGGGGAGGGTATGTGTTGCCAGTTTTGTTGGATCTCTTCTGATCTTGGCAATTGGTGTGTCGATCAAGGAAAGCGGTTGGTTGGGCTTGGTGCGGTGATTTCGACCTCCTCTTTCAAGTTGTTCTACGGCATGGCCCAATTTCTCTAATCCTCCGGACTGGTGATGAAGAATTGCAATCCTGCCTTGTGTGGGGTGATGCCTGAGCTAATATTGCGTCAAAAGTTACTACATCTTCTTTATAGTGGCAAGTGACTATTGTGGTCTTCAAAATATTGTATGACAAGGGCAAGTTACTACATCTCTTTGTCTTGCAATTGGTTCGGTGTATTTTTCAAGCTTCAACAAATGGCATACAATCGAAGGAAGATGATAGTCAGTATGATTTTGTCTGTACTTTTATTTTTTTTCTAGTCGTTTTATGTCTCATTCTCCTTCCATTGTATTGAGAGGTAGTCAGAATCCTAGTCCTATTGTACGATTCATAAATTCAGGATCAAAACTAAACCCTATGGTTCTATAATTTTGAATAGTAGAACTGACGTATCTATGATTTTTTAGTTAGGATTTCACTATTCGTGATCCGACAATCGAAGTTTCGATCCAATTCAGGATAACTATTCTGACTATTTTAGTAATGTATATTGTTTTCTATATCTGTACCTACAAATAAAGGAAGATAATATTCTTGGTTTCGTTTGGTCTGCTTTGATGGTTTTCTTTCCGTATGTGGTCGTGTTTTCATCCGTATTTTGTTCATGGTTTAGGCGCACACACGTAAACCACCAGCGATAGAGGCATCCTGACAGGATTCCTTAGGAAAAAACCTGTCCAAATTAGACAAGGAACAATCTATTGTACGTGTACAAAGGGCCAGGAGGGACGTAGTCCTGTTGTCATCAACTATTCTCGCGTGCATCACCGTAGGAAGTGATCGATCTAATCGATTAGGACCTCATTACTATGAGGAGCTAACTGAATCGATCAAGCTGGATTTATTCCCTCTACAATCACAGATTACGCCGCATCAAGAACACCTTCACGGTGGCCGAGTTCCGAGCTATCCAAGATGTGTGTGCATGGAAGTCGTCATCTGACATGTGAAATCTGAGGTGTGTGCAGGCCCTCAACGAATAGAGCATGAACCGTTGATGCCGTGATGGGAGAATAACGTTGTCGTCCCCGTGGGCGATTCGTCTTTGTGTTGGGTCGTCTACCATGTTGACGTCTTGCTCTGTGATGTGTTCGATGACAGCTACTGCCCGTGGAATCCCCTCGAGGTATGTTCCAATCACCATGCTCGCGAGACAAGCGAAATCACACTAGAGGTAGCTAGTTTACACATGCTTCTACGGCTAGACATACATGTATTGTTGCCGCTGGACAAATCAATCAACCTGATTATCTTCGGCTAGTTTTGTACATGTTTTACTTATGGTGAAATCGATTTAGCGTTATAAAGATCCAACATCTCGAAGTGTATGTGCCTTCGTTGACAGTGCCACGGTGATGTTCATCAGCGTCTACCGCGATCCATGGCCCGATGTCTTCACCGTCATATCATCTGAACCCTGATGAAGAGGAAGACGCCTTACAGGCATGCAGTGTGCCATGGGCATACAAAGGTCCGGCCTTCACTAGCTACGAGCCCCTCCTGTACTTCCGGTTGGAGTTCCCCGTCCTTAGCGTAGACGACCCTGGCGCATTCTGCTTCCTGATAAGCAAAGGATGTTACACGGGGGTCAGCGACACGGTGTGACTCGTCCGGTTTAGTGCAACCACTATAAGACAGAGGTGGGGGTGTCGATGCCCATGATGGAGACCATAGTACTTATATCTGAAGCAGCTGGACTTTTCTCATGGACCTGACATGCATATGTAAGGTTAAGTTATTTTATTGGTTGGAGGTTCGTGACATTTATTTTCTTCTATTACAATGCACGGACATATTTGCTAGCCTTTAATGATATTCTGTTATAAGTTCTTTGTTTGTTAGGCCGCGTAAAAATGTTTTGTTTTAGAAAAAGAGGATGACCCCCGGCCTCTACATTTGGGTGATGCATACGGTCACTTTATTAATTATTCTCACAAAACCTTACAAAGTCATACAACAGCAAGACTAAAGCCACCGTCTAAGCAACAACTATCGCTACACCTATCCAATTGATGAAGGGGCGTAGATAGTCTGGACCTAATACCAAACATACATCGCAGCCAAATCTAAACATCTAAGACCTGAGGTCCCAATCAGGACGTCTGCCGGATATAGGGCACCTACCAGTCCGGCGCACTCCTCAACCAGGACGCCTGCCGGGTATGAGGCCGTCGTAGCCACCTGCCACCAATCCATCTTCAGAGTTGTACTATTGCATATACCGTGCCAGGTCTCTCTGCCATCGACGCCACCACGACGCCGACAGCGTCGTCCTCCTACGTGAGTCCATCCTCCCACAGCGAACTCCGAATCTGCACTGCGCCACACCGTCAAGATCCTTCGCCATCAGTGTGTAGGATGAATCACCGCTCCACCAAAAGATCCGTCCTCTGGTCCCTCGATCACGTGTGTACCTCCAAAAATGACGCCCTCAAGGAAGGAACGACACCAGAGCGCCGCCTCATCCAATCATCCGATCTAGGGTTTCCCCTGGAGGTAGCAGAGAGTGGCCTTGAACTTCTCCACGGCGATGCCTTCAAGAAGGGAACGACGCAGATAGCGCCGCCACCGCCTGCCTTAGTAGACGCCGAAGGCAAGTTTTCACCCAGGTCAGTTCGAACGGATCCAACTCTCGTGCACGGGCCGCAGCCACCACCAGCACCACCAGGCAGAACCCTGAAGCACCGGCAGATCAGCGAGCCGCCGGCACCACCGCATCCAGATCGCGGGCCACGCCGGGCCACCGCCATCCCCGCGCCGTCTGGGTCAGAGACGGAGCCGCCAACCGCACACAGGGTCCACCGCCGCCTGCACACACCGGAGCGCCACCGAGAGCCCAGCGCCCGTCACCGCTTGCCGAGGGCCGCCGTCGCGCGCCCCGAGCAGACTTCCACGCACATCAAGAAAAACCGCGAGCGTGAGCCCTGCCGTCGCTCCTAAGCCCGCGCCGCCAAAAACCGCCGCGAATCGCCCACGCCAGATCCAGCGAGTCGTGAGAGAAGAGATCCCGCCGCCGCCGACGCAGACCAGGCTTTGCCAGGCGGCGCGCCCCGGCGACGGCGAGGAGAAAAGATCAGGAAGGGACGAGGACGCGGCGGCGCTAGGGTTTCCTCGGTCGCCGCGCAGAGGCGACAGGGGAGGAGTCGGCACCTGGTCGCCCCTCGTCATTGCTGCCGTGCGCTGAGCCGCCGGCCCCCGGAGATGGTATGGGCGTATGGCTGTCTTATAACAACGGCGGCCCGACTAGTAAATGCTGTCCTTCCGTGCCTGATTGTATGTTTCTGTTGTTGGATTCGGCTTGTTCATCACGTATGCCACTATTCCAGAATGCAGCCTTCTTTTTTGTGCTACAAGCCGTAGCAAAACCGGCCTCGTCTAAGCACGTGTCCTATTCTAATAGTCTAAAGATAACCTTCTACTATGCATGAGGACAAACTCTTGAGTTAGGAGAGTGATAATGTTTTAATTAGTACATTACGAAACCTAGAATGATCTTAAGCTTAGCTTTCTCGTAGGCGGTAGGTCTATATACTAGAATAATCACATATCATGCGTGACGGCTATCTCACCAAGACAAAACAAAAGAAGTGGCGGTGAGTTTAAAAAATGATAATTTAAAGTTTATTGACGCTAACGGAGACGTTCCGCGGAAGTGGTGGCGACTGTGTTGTTGCTTGCGATTTTTTTATAATCAACTTCAAACATTGTAATAAGAGGCTAATATGGTGGCTCGTGAGCTTACTAGGTTGGCTAGATTTCTAGATACTATTTGACTGGTCTAAGAAGCCTCTGGGTGATATTGTATCTTTTGTTATAAAAGATGTGACAGTTATTTTCAATGAATAAACTTTTGTCGTTTGTTTAAGAATAGTTGTCATGACAGTACAAAGAAACTCAAAAATAACAAAAAAATTGCATCCAGATTTATAAACCATTTAGCATCGGAGCGGACCGAAGGCACATCACAGTCATCGCAAGAAATCATGGTGTTTGATCAACATGTTATGGATGGTTAATGCAGAAATGGACCTGTTTTTTTTTAGATGGGGGGTCGATCCTTGGTCTCTGCATCCATGGAAACACATAATCATATATTTTTTATTATTCAACAACATCTAAGCAAAGTCCAGTCATGCCGAATGAAATGGTTAATGGAAAAAGAGGAGGCTATCCACGAAAGTATGTGTTTCATGATAGCATCTACATCAGACTTAACACGAGCCCTATCACATCTGACCGAACAACAACAAAACGCTACTCTTAGACAAAACCTTTAGGAGGGGACGGTCACATGGAGGCCAATTTTGATGGGTCCAACCAAAGATTGCACTTGGAATTTTCATCCTCGGACATGAACTTTGAGTCGACACCTTCAACAAGGACACAACGCACACACATCATTGACATAGTTGCCAAAGCCATCACTGCCGGTATCCATTCTATCGGTGACGAGGTCTCGTCACCTCGACCCCGGTGCTATGAGGTACCAAATCCCACCTACACCCATAGAAAAATCAAATATCGAAAGCGGGTAGTGGGCCTCCTAGCTAGGCTTTCGGATGCATATGCATCGCTTTCCATCCCCATCGATGAGGAACAGAGGAACATTGGACATACGTAAATCGAGCCGCCGATGTCGTCACCTTACGGACCAGCTAAACCGCACATCCCCGGGAAATGCCCGTGGCATGCACCACCATAGGCCCTACTTGCCTGGTTAGGCCACGGGACAAATGACGATGACGAGGGAGAACGAAGGAATGAACCACACGTAAGACCATCTTGTGTCTCCGCTGTTGGCGTATGCACGCCATATCTAGGCGCCAATTCTCTTAATCCAGTGACATCTTGCAGCAATGTTGTCGCGCCTCCAACCACCTTCGACACCGTTGAGCACAAGGAACCGCGCAACCTGGTGCCACTGCGTATGGAAATTAAATTTTATGATGAAACTTTTCAAAATCCATGTTGAACAATATTTTTTAGTATACATTGCGGCGAATAATTTTCAAAAACACGACTAGCAATTCTCAAATACACGCCGAACATTTTTTCAATATAATACGAACATTTTTAAATACATGATGAATATTTTACAAATATGCAATGAACATTTTTACAAAATCAATGTATTTTTTAGATAAATGATGAACATTTTTTCCTTTTATTATTTCCTTTTTATTTTTCTAGACATGGTTTATTTTAAATACTATGAACAATTTTATTCTATAGGATGAACATTTAATTAAACACATAAAACTTTTTAAATACATGGATTTTTTATATACACGATGAAAAAATTAGTTGAATACACACTACCATTTTGTTTCATACAATGAACTTCTTTTCAGCTACGTATGTGAATATATTTTTTCGTTTATTGCAATACATTTTGTTTCCTTTTTAAACTTACTAAAAAAATTCTTTTGAAACTAGAAAATTTAAACGATCCCAAAACTGGTTTTTCTAAGTAAACAAAAGATTCACGGACATACAACCAGCTGAAAAATTGATGACGTGAATTGGCTGCCCACGCAATTAGGGCAATGTATAATGATTGATAAGATAGTCTTATCTTAAGTCTTGCATATTATTTAGAGAGGATAAAAAAATGTCTATAATGGGTCATCTCTTAGTCTTATCTTCAATAACTAGCTATTCCTTAAAACGTGGTGAGACATATTATGCTAAGAGATTACCTCTTGTCTTCTCTTAAATAAGAGAAGACAAGCCTTTTCTTATGAGATCTTTCTCCTCCACCTCATCATTTATCCTACGTGGCACTCCTAAGATAGCACCATTGTACATGCCCTTACTCGCCTCGCGAGCGTTTGGTTGACTATTTGCGGGTCATAGCAGCGGCCACCTGAGAATGGGCCATGTTCTAAAGGTAGGGCCTAAGAATGGGCCAAGAGTTAGATGGTCTATATCGGACGTACACACTTGAACTTTTTTCTTGAACTTGATGTACAGGCTTAAACTTCGACTCGCGATGGAACTGTAAACTCATAATTTTGTGTTCGCACACGAACACGTCACCGTGTACCTCCAATGCCGAGGGTGATGCACCGCAGCTCACGTCGAAGGAGACCCGCCGGAAGCGCGGTACGCAAGACAATCCGGCGGGTGCTTTTGTAGACCCGAAACCTCGCACGCTCGGGAGGGACCCCATCAGGACGCGCGGCGGCTATGGGCTGCCCTAGGTCGACCTGATCGCCCCTAGGGCCTCGAGGTTCGCCGCCCTACAAACGAAGAACGAACGAAGAACGAGGAAGAAGAAGAACAAGGGAGAGAGATAAAGGTAAAGGTAAAAAGATGATATATTGATAGATCGATTGTATGTTGTTCAATCTGTTGGGTTTTCTAGTAATTTCAAAAAAATTCCTACGCACACACAAGATCATGGTGATGCATAGCAACGAGAGGGGGAGAGTGTGATCTACGTACCCTTGTAGATCGACAACGGAAGCGTTTGGTTGATGTACTCGTACGTCTCCACGGCCCGACCGATCAAGCACCGAAACTACGGCACCTCCGAGTTCTAGCACACGTTCAGCTCGATGACGATCCCCGGACTCCGATCCAGCAAAGTGTCGGGGAAGAGTTCCGTCAGCACGACGGCGTGGTGACAATCTTGATGTACTACTGTCGCAGGGCTTCGCCTAAGCACCGCTAAATATAATCGAGGACTATGGTGGAAGGGGGCACCGCACACGGCTAAGAATATGATCACGTGGATCAACTTGTGTCTCTAGGGGTGCCCCTGCCTCCGTATATAAAGGTTCAAGGGAGGGGGGCCGGTCGTCCAAGGTGTGGCGCGCCAGGAGGAGTCCTACTCCTTCTGGGAGTAGGACTCCCCCCTTTCCTAGTTGGAATAGGATTCGTGGAGGGGGGGAAAGAGGAGAGAGAGGAGGAAGGGGGGCCGGCCCCCTCTCCATGTCCAATTCGGACCAAGGGGGGGAGGGGCGCGCGGCCCATCTCTGGCTGCCTCTTCTCTTCTTCCACTAAGGCCCACTAAGGCCCATATACCTCGCGGGGGGTTTCGGTAACCTCCCGGTACTCCGGTAAAATCTCGATTTCACTCGGAACACTTCCGTTATCCAAACATAGGCTTCCAATATATCAATCTTTATGTCTCGACCATTTCAAGACTCCTCGTCATGTCCGTGATCATATCCGGGACTCCGAAAAACCTTCGGTACATCAAAATGCATAAACTCATAATATAACTGTCATCGTAACCTTAAGCGTGCGGACCCTACGGGTTCGAGAACAATGTAGACATGACCGAGACACGTCTCCGGTTAATAACCAATAGCGGAACCTGGATGCTCATATTGGCTCCTACATATTCTACGAAGATCTTTTATCGGTCAGACCGCATAACAACATACGTTGTTCCCTTTGTCATCGGTATGTTACTTGCCCGAGATTCGATCGTCGGTATCCCATACCTAGTTCAATCTCGTTACCGGCAAGTCTCTTTACTCGTTCTGTAATACATCATCCCGCAACTAACTCATTAGTTGCAATGCTTGCAAGGCTTAAGTGATGTGCATTACCGAGAGGGCCCAGAGATACCTCTCCGACAATCGGAGTGACAAATCCTAATCTTGAAATACGCCAACCCAACATGTACCTTTGGAGACACCTGTAGAGCTCCTTTATAATCACCCAGTTACGTTGTGACATTTGGTAGCACACAAAGTGTTCCTCTGGCAAACGGGAGTTGCATAATCTCGTAGTCATAGGAACATGTATAAGTCATGAAGAAAGCAATAGCAACATACTAAACGATCGGGTGCTAAGCTAATGGAATGGGTCATGTCAATCAGATCATTCAACTAATGATGTGATCCTGTTAATCAAATGACAACTCTTTGTCCATGGTTAGGAAACATAACCATCTTTGATTAACAAGCTAGTCTAGTAGAGGCATACTAGTGACACTCTGTTTGTCTATGTATTCACACATGTATCATGTTTCCAGTTTAATACAATTCTAGCATGAATAATAAACTTTTATCATGATATATAAGGAAATAAATAATAACTTTATTATTGCCTCTAGGGCATATTTCTTTCACAATCGGCCGTCACCCCTTACATATATATGAGGCGGCTGGACTTCCCATACAAGAAAATGACTCAAATCACATCCAAATCATCAAAAGTTACCCTAACTCGGAATACGAGGGCCGGAACTTCCGGGCTGAAATTATATCAAGTAGCCTTCTTGCACTGAATCTGAAGGCCGCATACTACTTCGGATGACGATGGTCCCAAAAGAAAAGTTGTAGATCTTGCAATGGAGAAAAACTCTTCAGTTGATCACCTTTTCATCCGAGGTCATCTTGATGTCGAAATCGGCCCCGCAAATCTGCAAACAATGTTAAAATTCCAGTCTTCGGGGTGCATCGCGTGCAAACTTTCGGTTTAGTCCGGAACCTCTCCGAAAGTTTTGCCCGGAACTTTCGGGGCAAACTTATGCAGCACACCGTTTTGGCTCTAAGTTTTGCATACGAACTCCGATTTAGACGTTTTTATATCAAAATCGATCGTCTCGACGAGACGAAGACAATCCGTGTAGAAACATTTCTCATATGAGTCCATCTTGAGGGTGTAATCAGCTAAATAGTGTTCTGAATATAAAATCTGAGTACTTCAAACACAACTTCGGCCGTAGAGATGAGACCGGATAGCTATGGCCCAAATATGAAAGTTTCTCTTGTTGACGATACAGAAGTTTCTCACTTTGAGCCCTTCTCCATTTGAGGCCATCTTAATTAAGTTTTGGCCGTGTCAAAATCTGGTGTCAACATTTTGATTTTGAGGTTTAACAAGATTTTATTGCTCAATGGAAACAAGGACACAAATTGGGTCAGATGAATTGGTAAGCCACAAGTCGCAACCCAGATTGAGCGAAAGGGAAAATCTGGTAAAATCATGGGCTTCAAAATTTGAAGCTCAATGATAGAGGCCAAGGTACTACCACTACCTTCGTCGATCTCCTGTACCACTGATTTGTAGTTGCATGCAATAACAACTCTTGTAAGTGATAAATCCACTGTGAGGTCAAGCGCTTCCCGCGTCCCGACATGCAATAGTCTCCAATGTTGCTGGTTTCACTAGGCCTGCTATAACCAGCGACAAGGGAGTCTAGGTATTTAGCATCCTGGTCATGGCACACCGCTGCTGTCGTACCCACTGAACCATGCATTGCAGGAGAGAGCGCCATCCACATTTATTTTCATGTGCCCATCAAGGGGAGGTTTCCACGCCGACCGGAATGGTTGTCTCATGGCCCGAGCCGCTGTCTATTGCTGCCAGGAGTTGTTTGGCAATGACTTTATTTCATCAAGCTAAGCTAAGAACCTTTCCACAAAGAGATGAGTGGATAAAGGGCTTTGGAAGATATTACCATGGATCACATTTCTTCTTGCAAACCACATCGCGCATAAAGTCGCTGCTAATTTAACACACGTATGTATAGGACATTCTAGTTCAAGCTACATGTGCATTTGAAATTCAACAATTAGTTGTACTGCTTCACCATACAACTGACAAAAAATATATTAGTGATCTCTTAGAAAGGAGGCTTTTAAGCCCAATTACATGGAAAACTACAATATCTGTTGGGTGTCCAGCTGACAAAAAATTGCAACAACACCAATATAACCCAAAAGAAATTCACATGATCACATTCACCTTGTTAAGAACCTTGATAACAGAAACAGGAAGACGCGAGCAGTATCCTCTCAACGATTATAGCAAGGAGAGTGACTTCACAATGGGCTCGCTGCATTCACCCGCAAAAAAAAAACACAATGGGCTCGCTGCACTAAAATACTGGGAAGATGCACAAACCGCTCCTCCATGGCCGGCCTAGTCGATCGCCTGTTACCGCTACCGGGTGGTTGTTTCTAGCTATTTCCTTTTTTGCTTCGCTGGTTTGCTCGGGTTTTCTCTCCTTTGCATTTTCCTTTTGTCACATTTATCAAATCTGTGAATATTTTCAAAATCTGAGAAAAAAAATTCAATATGAGAACATTTTACATAAATTGCAAATGGAGCTCGAGTGCCATGGAGCCCTTAAATAGAAAATTTTAAAAGTCAAATTCTTAGGTTTTCCAAAAATAAGAAAAAAATTACATATACATACATATGGATGTTTACTACTTCTCTGCAAAGTTTCATGGTGAAGTACCTTTTTATGCAAGCTACACAAAATTGATAAAGTCACGTATTTCTAGCACACTTACTATTCACTGTAAAAGTACATGATTTTTTTACAGCTTGCGTCAAAACGTATTTCGTGATCAAATTTCACATACATCTATAAGTACTTGTGTGTTTATTTTCAGATTTTTTTTTTCAAAACTTAAAAGGTTCATTTTTTTTATTTTTTGAAAATTTAGAGCTCCATGAAGCCCGAGAACAAAAGAATCCACTCTTTACATTTGATACTTTGAGAAAAAATCTAAAATTTGAAAACATTTTTTCTAAAGTTAACATTTTAAGGAAATTGTGAATCTTTCTTTAATTGAACATTTCAAAAATCATGAACATTTTAGAAAAAGTACATGTGAGTATTTTCAATTTGATGAACATTTTTTAAATTTTCTGAACATTCCCCAAAGCAAAATGTTCTCAAACATTTCATGGAAATAGAAAAGAAAAGAAAAAATACATAAACGACCAAACAAAAGGAAAAAATGAGAAAAGCGATGGAAGGCACGCTCGCATGGCTATGCTAGCGCTACTTGAGACGTCCCACACTCCCACTGTTGCTAACTCTAGTGTGTTTGCTCAACATTACGTAGCACCGAGCGTCATGTAGGATTCTCATGTTCACTAGCAAAATGCACCACCATACACATATACAGCTACGCATGCTCATGCAAAGGCTGATTGGTTTTTTTTTTTTTTTGCGGGTTAAAGGCTGATTGGTTTGATGCCAACATTTGTCTTGTCAATATTTAATAAGCCATTGGCAAAATCAAGAACAGCCAAAATTCGAAAAAAATTGTGAGCTTGACAAAAAATGTTTATAACCAACCAATCAATCTTTGACATGCCAACTTTTCAAATCGAACCAATCTTCTCGCAATGACCCACCTGGTGGAAGTCTGGGATGAAGCTTGATGGTGGGTCACATGGCCCAGACGATCAGGGGCGGGGCATGACCCAAGAAACTAGGCGTCAGGCGCGCCACCGGCAAGGCTGGATAAGGCCCGAGGAGAAGGGATGCTAACCCATTGGACGCTCTGCGCGGCTAAAATGTAGGCGTGAGATAGTAGTTTTAGTTATTTTTTGAATGGCCCTAAAAAATAGTTTTAGGAATTGTATATTTTAAAAAATCTAATATTTTTTTAAACTTTGTGAACACATGAAAAATCTGAACATTTCTTACATTTTCGAATCTATTTATATTTGACGAATATATTTCAAAGAAACTAAAAAGGAAAACATGAACAGGAAAAAAAATTGATATACTATACAACAGAACAGAAATAACAATGGAAAAAACGAAAGACAAGCTTCTAGTACCATCATAAAACCAGAAAGGACCTATGCTAATTCGGCCAGCTCACTCACTCGCCCTCGCCTGCGAGCATGACATGGGATTAGTCCTGGCCATGGGCAGCCTGGCCCGAACGGCCTGGCCTGACCCGGCCCGAAAAAGCCCGACCCGGCCCGGCCCGACGCCGCTCCCTGGCCGGGCTCAGGCCTAGATTTTGAGCTCGAAGGCCGGGCCGGGCTGGGCCTATCGTTTTCGCGCTTTCCTGAAGAACGGGCCGGGCCGGCCCGAAGCCCGAAGGGGATTTTACGTGTTTGGGCTGGGCTCGGGCTTGGGTTTTTTGCGTCGGGCTTGGCTAGGCCCGGCCTGAAGCCCGGCCCAGCCCGAGGTATGGCCAGCTATACATGGGATCGACTAACATCAGGCAATAAGAGTCTAATTGGTTTTGTTAACAAGTATAAAAATTTGGCCATCAATTGGTTGGCTACCAATTGGTTCTTGTCCACCTCTTAAAAAGTTACCAACTTTAGGCAACATTCTGACGTCATGATAATCTTATTTTTTATTTTTTACATTTTGTACTTTAAATTAATGTATATTATGAACTTAAATTTTAATAAAAACTTGAAAACTTTGTGTACCAAAAATGTTAATACAATTACAAAAAATGTTGATACCTATTAAAAGATGTTCCTCACATGAAAAAGATACCACTACCAGGTTTCAAAAAAATGTATGTAAATTGTTTAAAAATATGTATAGAATGTAAAAAAAATGATTGTGTATTATACAAAAATATCTGGTACCATTAAAAAATGCAGGTTATATTGAAAAGAAAAGCTCTCATGTTTCAAAAATTATTAAATCATGTATCTAGAAAAATTTTATCATGAAAATATATAATCGAAAAATTAGTCATGTATTTGAAAAAGTTTAAATATGTACAAAAATGTTCATGGCATATAAAAACATGTACATAATGTATTTGAAAATTTACCACATGTACACTACAAATGTACATTCTGTATTTAAAAAACTAAAAATGTGTTGAAAAGTAGGGAAAATAGAAAATTTTAGAAAACTGAGGCAAACATCGGAAAACAAAAGAATAGGAAACGAATGAAGAAAAAAAAAGTGAAGAAACAAAGAAAACCAAATGCAAAACAAAGAAAAAATAAAAATGTTCACGGGTTTCAAAACATGTACACTGAAATTAAAAAATGTAATACAATGTACGAAAATGTTTGTGTAATTCAAAACATATATTAAACCTCCATGAAAAATATTTTATATAATGTGTATAAAAATAGACATCAAAACATGTATTTAATAAAGATATATTTTAAAAATGTTAAAAGTGTATTAGAAATGTTTCGGATGTATAAGAATAATGTACGTTGGGCACAAAGATAGTAGACATCAAAATGTTTATTAGAAAAATGTTATTCATGTATTTACAAAATTTGAAATCCGTATAAAAATATTTTAGATGTATACCAAAAATTTAAAATGTGTAAGTAAACAATATACATCAAAACATATATTTGAAAAAATAATGTGTTTTAAAATGTTTAATGTTTATTATAAAAATGTTCTTGATTTATAAGAAAGTACAGTTTGTAAGAAAAATGAAAACATGTGTAAGATAAAAAATGAAAATCAATGAAATCAAGTCTGAAAGAATGGAAACTCTGAAACCCAAAAAGAAACAAAGAAAAACTAAGAAACGGATGAATACGAAGAAAACGAAAAAAAAAGATAATAAAATCAATAAAACGGACAAAGAAAGCAAAGATTACCGGGGAAAAAGGAAAAAAAAAGAGGGGGAAAACCGAGAATAAAATGAAATTTTTTGATGAAAAAATAAAGGAAAAACCGATGAAACCGGTGAAGAAACAAAAAAGGGAAATTAAAACAAAGAAACAATTGAAAACCTCAGCGAACGAGCACGATCAAGCGCTAAGAATGGGTCGGCCTACTACTTTACAGCCATATGAAAAGCTTCAGGCCAGACATAAGTAACTGTCGCGTTGAGCGATATATAGGTAAATAAGATTTGCCAATCAGCATCGAGCTTCTGGATCTTAGAAGGCATCACGTTACATGATCAGTGATTCGGTGCCACGATTTTGTGAGGTGCCTGCCCAAGGGGAGAACACGTTACAGCGAAAAACTAAATCGTTCATTACCGTCATGCACCCCTTGCACTCAGCAGCACCATTTGCGATTAGACGGGGACCCCCATGCACCCATGCAAACATATACTCCCTCCAATCATCGAAAAAAACATATACTCCCTCTGATCCAATTTACTCGGTGTATAACCATTTCCTCAAAAAAAAAAATTTCCACAGTAGTATGCACGTTTAGATCTTTAGTCGATTCCTTCCGAGACTACCCCTCTACCTCCGCTTCGCCTCCTTCTCTCGCATAGATCAAGCCTGTCAGTTGTATTGGTCAAACCCCCGACCCAGCTCTCCTAGCACGTCCCCGTGCATGATCCCACGATCACCAGCACGATCTCATCGGCGCACTGCGCCCTCTCTGTACGTGTAAATTTACATATACATGCGATCATACGCAGGCACCACCCAAGGTGAAAAGCCCGTTCATTCCCTTCTCCACATGGTATCAGACGCTGGATATCTCTCCCGTCTCTAGACCTCTTCCGCTGCACTTCCTCCTCCCCAACTGCCTCCCGTCGCCATGTCGACTCCACCACCTCCACCACCCCCCACCTTCCTGTCCCGGCCACAGCTCTCCGCGCACGCCGGCCGCGCCGGTGACCAGCCAGCCACCCAACCCGACCCTCCTCACCCCGTCCGTCTTCAACCGCGGGGCTCTCTTCGTCCCAGATGCCGGCGCCTCCACCTCCACGGCCCCCCCTGCTCTCTCTCCTCTGGCAGGCGTCTTCATCAACCATCACGTCCCGATCGTGCTCTCGCTGAACCCTCCCAACTTCTCCCATTGGCGCACCCTCTTCGAGGTAATGTTCCAGAAGCACGCCGTCGGAGACCACATCATCGGGCCGCCGCGTCCAGGCGATCCGACCTGGCTCCAGGACGATGCACACATCGTCTCTTGGCTATACAACCGCGTCAGTGCGGAGGTGTTCGGCCTCATCCACCAGCGCGGCGCCACGGCCGCCGCCGTCTGGGCCGCCATTTGCAACCTCTTCCTGGAGAACGCCGAGCATCAAGTGGTGCTTCTCTCCATCGAGTTCAGGCGCATCGAGCAAGGGGGCTCTTCCATCATCTCCTTCTTCGCGCGTCTCAAGGACTGCGCTGACCGTCTCGCCGAGCTCGGCGCCGCCGTCGACGACCGCGACCAAGTACTCAATATGATTCGCGGCCTTCACCCCCGGTTCAGGTACACCGTGCCCATCCTAACCATGCAGACTCCCTTCCCATCGCTTCTTCGCTGCCGCGCCTTTCTTCTTCTTGAGGAGAGCCGCCTGGCCGCCGACAGCACCACCACCGACACCGCTCTCCATGCCGCTCGGGCCCCCTCCAACCCAAACACGGGGGGCCACGTAGGCGCTGGGCAGGGCGGTGGCACCAACCACAGCGGCGGCGGCGGCGGGCGTCGTGGACGCGGGCGGGGCACCAACTCCGGCGGGGCGGGGCACACCAACTCCGGCGGGGCAACGACCCCTCGCCCCACTGCTCCTGCCCCTGCCCCCTGGACAGGCATGGTGCATGCATGGCCCATGCCCTGGCGGCCCCATGCTCCGGGCTCCGGCATCCTCGGTCCCAGGCCCGGCGGGGCTTCACCGTGCGCCGGCTCGGCTACACACCACGCAACTGCGCCCGGCATCCCCAACTCTGCTCCACCAACTATTTGGTACCCTGCAGTACCTCCCCACCCGCTCTACAACGCGCCACCGGCGCACCCGCCTCCGACCACGACTCTGGCTTGGGACCAGAACGCTCTCATAGCGGCGCTCAACAACATGACGGTGCAGCAGCAGCAGCCGTCTCCATCGAGCACCGATTGGTACTTGGACACCGGCGCCTCTTCGCACATGGCTTCGTCGTCAGGTATACTCTCATCTGCTACCCCTTGTTACACCCACCGCATAGTGGTCGGCGACGGCTCCTCGCTTGCAGTAACGCACACCGGTCACACCACCATTCCCACCTCCACCTCCCCTCTCCACCTCAACAACATCCTAGTTTCCCCCCATCTCATCAAAAATCTACTGTCCGTCAAAGCCCTAGCCCGTGATAATCCGGTTAATGTAGAATTTGATGATCTTGGCTTCTCTCTTAAGGATCGAAGAATGAGGAAGGTGATCCTCCGCTGTAATGATGATGGCGACGAGCTCTACCCCATGCCGTACACGCCACCGACCCGCCCTCACCATGCTCTCGCTGCGATCTCGCGTGACCTGTGGCACCAACGCCTCGTTCACCCCGCTGTCGACGCCCTCGACCGCACCTTGCATCCCTCTGCCATCGACCAAGCTACCACCAACGTCGGCGTGTGCCAGGCGTGTCAGCTCGGCAAAAGCACTAGGCTCCCCTTTAGTTCGTCATCGCATGTATCTTTCTTTCCCTTTTAGCTTGTACACAGTGATGTTTGGACGTCCCCTGTACCTACTAACTCTGGCTATCAATATTACCTACTGTTGCTCGATGATTACAGTCACTTTGCGTGGACGTTCCCCCTTCGCCACAAATCTGACGTCCTCCCCACCATACGCAACTTCATCACATTTGCCAAGCACCACTTTAACCTGCCCGTTCTCACGATCCAAACGGACAACGGCAAGGAGTTCGACAATACTGCCCCCCGCACACTCTTCGCCTCGCTCGGGATCATGCTCCGCATGTCATGCCTGTACACGTCCCCCAAAACGGACGCACCGAGCGTGCGCTGCGCACCCTGAATGACATAGCTCGCGCCCTACTCACCCACGCACACATGTGTTTTCCTATTGGGCTGAAGCCCTCCAAACCTCCACCTTCCTACTCACCAGGCGACCCTGCCGGCCTCGCCACAACCAGACCCCTTTCTTCCTTCTTTATGGAGCTCACCCAGACTACACGGCCATGCGAGTTTTCGGGTGCCTCTGTTTCCCGAACCTCATAGTTACCACAACCCATAAACTCGCGCCGCGATCAGCGCCTTGCATCTTCTTAGGCTATGCCCCCGATCACAAGGGGTACAGATGCCTCAACCCAGCCATCGGTCGCGTTGTTATCTCACGTCACGTCGTCTTCGACGAGCAACACTTCCCCTTCCATGATCAGGCTCGTGCATCGCTCGCCGACCCACCGCCCTCCCTGGAAGATGAAGTTCGTCTCCCCGTCGTTCCCCGTCGACCCCGTACTCCACGGAACGCACAACCCAGCACTCCACTCGCTCCTGCTCCCGTAGCAGCACCATGCTCGCCATCGACACCCACTGCCGTCGTGCCCAAAACCCCGGCCTCCGAACCCACAACCCTAGACGCCGAACCGATCACACCTACACCCGTTCGGCCTACCACCAGCCCGTCTCCCTCCCCGTCCACGTCGCCGCATCCTCGACGCCGCGCCGCACCCATTCCCACCCACACCATGACCACACGCGCTCAGGCCGACACCTTCAAGCCTAACCCTAAATACGCTGACGGCCTTTCCGCTACTGCAACCAACACCACCATCTCACCTATCCCTCGATCGGTGCGTGCTGCTTTGCAAGATCCGTGTTGGTTGGCTGCTATGCAGGTGGAGTACAGGGCGCTGATGGCGAACGGAACCTGGCGGCTCGTCCCACGCCCTCCCGGCGCCAACGTCGTCACCGGCAAGTGGCTTTTTCGCCACAAACTCACGGCGGACGGCTCCCTCGAGCGGTACAAGGCGCGGTGGGTTGTGCGCGGGTTCTCTCAGCGGCCCGGCGTCGACTTTGATGAGACGTTCTCCCCCGTCGTCAAGGCGGCCACGATCCGTGTTGTTCTCACCATTGCTGCTACGCGCGATTGGCCTGTCCATCAAATGGACGTCAACAACGCCTTCCTGCATGGGCGTCTTACCGAGCGTGTCTACTGTCAACAACCAGCAGGCTTCATCGACGCCGATCTCCCCGAGCACGTGTGCCTCCTCGACAAGTCGCTCTATGTCCTCAAGCAGGCCCCGCGGGCGTGGTTTGCCCGATTCGCGACGTACGCGCAACAGCTCGGCTTCGTCAGCTCGCGTGCGGACACCTCACTGTTCGTCCTGCAGATCAGCACCAGCACCGCCTACCTCCTATTGTACGTCGACGACATTGTGCTCACGGCGTCATCCACGTCCCTGCTCCAGCACCTCCAACGGCAGCTCTCCAGCGAGTTCTCTATCAAAGATCTCGGCCCGCTCCACTACTTCCTTGGCATCGCCGCCACCCGCACGGCGAACGGATTCTTCCTGTCCCAATGCAAGTATGCCGAAGAACTCCTGGAACGAGCCAACATGACGAACTACAAGCCGGTGGCCACGCCAGTCGACACGCACGCCAAGCTCTCGGTGCTTGCGGGTGCGCCCGTCTCGGATCCGACCGAGTATCGCAGCATCGTGGGTGCGCTCCAGTACATGTCCATGACACGCCCGGACATTGCCTACGCAGTCCAGCAATGCTGCTTGGTGATGCATGATCCGCACGCACCACACCTTGCTCTGGCCAAGCGCGTGCTCCGCTACCTCCGCGGCACCACCACGCACGGACTTCATCTTCATCGCGCTTCATCGCTCGACCTCGTCGCCTATTCATACGTGGACTGGGCCGGCTGCCCCGACACGCGTCGATCGACGTCCGGCTACGCCGTCTACCTTGGCGACTCCCTTGTCTCCTGGTCGTCCAAGCGCCAAGCCACCGTCTCCCGTTCGAGTGCGGAGGCCGAATACCGTGCCATCGCCAACGTAGTTGCGGAATGTTGCTGGCTCCGCCAACTTCTCGCCGAGCTCTCCGCCCCGCTGCCGAAAGCCAGCGTGGTCTTCTGCGACAACATCTCGTCGGTGTACATGGCTGCCAATCCAGTACATCACCGGCGCACGAAGCACATCAAGCTCGATATACACTTCGTGCGCGAGCAAGTGGCGCTCGGCAAGCTTCGTGTCCTCCATGTTCCGACCAAGCAGCAGTTCGCGGACGTGCTCACCAAGGGTCTTCTGACAGCAGCTTTTCAGGATTTTCGTTCCAGTTTGTGCATCCAGCCCCCGGATGCTTCAACTGCGGCGGGGTGTTAGTTGTATTGGTCAAACCCCCGACCCAGCTCTCCTAGCACGTCCCCATGCATGATCCCATGATCACCAGCACGATCTCATCGACGCATTGCGCCCCCCTCTGTACATGTAAACCTATATATACATGCGATCATACGCAGGCACCACCCAAGGTGGAAAGCCCATTCATTCCCTTCTCCACAAAGCCTGCTCGCTTGCCTTCTCTTCTTCCTCGTACGAACGCTAGCACGCACGTGTCCTCCTCCTATCTCTTCGCCTTCTACTCCATCCGTCTCTTGGTATCCTATTATCCAAGTCTGCTCTTATGCGCAGACTAAAAAGAATCGGAGGAAGTATCTCTACTCCTAATGTCTCAGTTGATAGGTCGCGTTTCGGGTTTTATTTTCATCCCACCACTTTCGTCCGGTTTGTTTTCGCTGGTTTTTTTCGTCACCTCCCCACCCCACGCACGCACCCCCAAGAAAACCAGGGACGCCCTTCCTCTCGATCCCCTCCCGTCGCCGCCACCGTCCTCTCGATCCCCTCCCGTCGCCGCCACCGTCCTCTCGATACCCTTGAGTAAGCGGCGCCGCCGTTCGCTCCCGATCTCCTCGATTAAATGCCGCCGCCGTCGTCTCTCGATGCCCTCGAGATTGCTGCGCCGCCATCGTCTCTCCATCCCCTCGAGATCCCAGATCCCACACCGCCATCGCCGCCGCCTCCTCCGCTGGCGACGCGGCAAACTCAGCGAGGCTTCCTCTCCGGTGAGGAGCAAGTCGACGACGCGGCACACAGCGGGCTCAGCCTGCGTTGGCGGTGCTGGTGAGCGGCGACGGCTGCACGGGACGCAGCGGGCCCGACCTGCGTCGGCGGAGGCCGGGTCCCTCTCCTCCGTCGAGTAGTGGCGACATCGCGGGACATAGCGGGCTAGGCCTGCATCATCGGCGGCGGCAGGTCCATCTCCTCCCGCGAGCAACAGCGGCGTGGGACACTACACGCTTGGCCGCGAAGATGGATTTCTCTGGCGGGGCATTCGACTCCTCACCTCTGTTCCTCGACCTTGCATCAAGGACGCATGTGCACCTGCGGCCGTACCTCCTCATGGTCAGTGATGCAGATGCCGCCGCTGCCGTTCCTCGCATAGCTAAGGACGCGGAAGCCGCTGCTCCTCTACGCGATGGTGAGACACACGACCATGTGAATGCCCCAGGGAGGCACACTGGTAGGTGATGCACCATGTGTTGGGTTTCGTAGTAATTTCAAAAAATTTCCTACGCACACGCAAGATCATGGTGATGCATAGCAACGAGAGGGGGAGAGTGTGATCTACGTGCCCTTGTAGATCGACAACGGAAGCGTTAACTTGGTTGATGTAGTCGTACGTCTTCACGGCCCGACCGATCAAGCACCGAAACTACGGCACCTCCGAGTTCTAGCACACGTTCAGCTCGATGATGATCCCCGGACTCCGATCCAGCAAAGTGTCGGGGAAGAGTTCCGTCAGCACGACGGCGTGGTGACGATCTTGATGTACTACTGTCGCAGGGCTTCGCCTAAGCACCGCTACAATATTATCGAGGACTATGGTGGAAGGGGGCACCGCACACGGCTAAGAATATGATCATGTGGATCAACTTGTGTGTCAAGGGGTGCCCTCTGCCCCCGTATATAAAGGATCAAGGGGAGGAGGCCGGCCGGCCCTCTATGGCGCGCCAAGGAGGAGTCCTCCTCCTAGTAGGAGTAGGACTCCTACTAGGAGGGGGAAAGAAGTGGGGAGGGAGAGGGAAAGGCCCCCCCCCCTATCCTAGTCCAATTCGGACCAAGGGGGGAGGAGGCGCGCGGCCCACCTATGGCTGCCCCTCTCTCTCTCCACTAAGGCCCATATGGCCCATTACTTCTCCCGGGGGGGGTTCCGGTAACCCTCCGGCTCTCCGGTTTTCTCCGAAATCACCCGGAACACTTTCGGTGTCCGAATATAGCCGTCCAAATAATCAATCTTTATGTCTCGACCATTTCGAGACTCCTCGTCATGTCCGTGATCACATCCGGGACTCCGAACTAACTTCGGTACATCAAAACTCATAAACTCATAATATAACTGTCATCGAAACCTTAAGCGTGCGGACCCTACGGGTTCGAGAACAATGTAGACATGACCGAGATACGTCTCCGGTAAATAACCAATAGCGGAACCTGGATGCTCATATTGGCTCCTACATATTCTACGAAGATCTTTTATCGGTCAGACCACATAACAACATACGTTGTTCCCTTTGTCATCGGTATGTTACTTGCCCGAGATTCGATCGTCGGTATCCCATACCTAGTTCAATCTCGTTACCGGTAAGTCTCTTTACTCGTTCCGTAATACATCATCTCACAACTAACTCATTAGTTGCAATGCTTGCAAGGCTTATGTGATGTGTATTACCGAGAGGGCCTAGAGATACCTCTCCGACAATCGGAGTGACAAATCCTAATCTCGAAATACGCCAACCCAACATGTACCTTTGGAGACACCTGTAGAGCACCTTTATAATCACCCATTTACGTTGTGACGTTTGGTAGCACACAAAGTGTTCCTCCGGCAAACGGGAGTTGCATAATCTCATAGTCATAGGAACATGTATAAGTCATGAAGAAAGCAATAGCAACGTACTAAACGATTGGGTGCTAAGCTAATGGAATGGGTCATGTCAATCAGATCCTTCACCTAATGATGTGATCCCGTTAATCAAATAACAACTCTTTGTTTATGGTTAGGAAACATAACCATCTTTGATTAACGAGCTAGTCAAGTAGAGGCATACTAGTGACACTCTGTTTGTCTATGTATTCACACATGTATTATGTTTCTGGTTAATACAATTCTAGCATGAATAATAAACATTTATCATGATATAAGGAAATAAATAATAACTTTATTATTGCCTCTAGGGCATATTTCCTTCGGTGTCCCACTTGCACTAGAGTCAATAATCTAGATTACACTGTAATGATTCTAACAGCCATGGAGCCTTGGTGTTGATCATGTTTTGCTCGTGGAATAGGCTTAGTCAACGGGTCTGCAACATTCAGATCCGTATGTATCTTGCAAATCTCTATGTCTCCCACCTGGACTAGATCCCGGATGGAATTGAAGCGTCTCTTGATGTGCTTGGTTCTCTTGTGAAATCTGGATTCCTTTGCCAAGGCAATTGCACCAGTATTGTCACAAAAGATTTTCATTGGACCCGATGCACTAGGTATGACACCTAGATCGGATATGAACTCCTTCATCCAGACTCCTTCATTTGCTGCTTCCGAAGCAGCTATGTACTCCGCTTCACATGTAGATCCCGCTACAACGCTTTGTTTAGAACTACACCAACTGATAGCTCCACCGTTTAATGTAAACACGTATCCGGTTTGCGATTTAGAATCGTCCGGATCAGTGTCAAAGCTTGCATCAACGTAACCTTTTACAATGAGCTCTTTGTCACCTCCATATATGAGAAACATATCCTTAGTCCTTTTCAGGTATTTCAGGATGTTCTTGACCGCTGTCCAGTGATCCACTCCTGGATCACTTTGGTACCTCCCTGCTAGACTTATAGCAAGGCACACATCAGGTCTGGTACACAGCATTGCATACATGATAGAGCCTATGGCTGAAGCATAGGGAACATCTTTCATTTTCTCTCTATCTTCTGCAGTGGTCGGGCATTGAGTCTTACTGAACTTCACACCTTGCAACACAGGCAAGAACCCTTTCTTTGCTTGATCCATTTTGAATTTCTTCAAAACTTTGTCAAGGTATGTGCTTTGTGAAAGTCCAATTAAGCGTCTTGATCTATCTCTATAGATCTTAATGCCTAATATGTAAGCAGCTTCACCGAGGTCTTTCATTGAAAAACTTTTATTCAAGTATCCCTTTATGCTATCCAGAAATTCTATATCATTTCCAATTAGTAATATGTCATCCACATATAATATCAGAAATGCTACAGAGCTCCCACTCACTTTCTTGTAAATACAAGCTTCTCCAAAAGTCTGTATAAAATCAAATGCTTTGATCACACTATCGAAGCATTTATTCCAACTCCGAGAAGCTTGCACCAGTCCATAAATGGATCGCTGGAGCTTGCACACTTTGTTAGCTCCCTTTGGATCGACAAAACCTTTTGGTTGCATCATATACAACTCTTCTTCCAGAAATCCATTCAGGAATGCAGTTTTGACATCCATCTGCCAAATATCATAATCATAAAATGCGGCAATTGCTAACATGATTCGGACAGACTTAAGCATCGCTACGGGTGAGAAGGTCTCATCGTAGTCAATCCCTTGAACTTGCCTAAAACCTTTTGCGACAAGTCGAGCTTTGTAGATAGTAATATTACCGTCAGCGTCAGTCTTCTTCTTGAAGATCCATTTATTCTCAATTGCTTGCCGGTCATCGGGCAAGTCAACCAAAGTCCATACTTTGTTCTCATACATGGATCCCATCTCAGATTTCATGGCTTCAAGCCATTTTGCGGAATCTGGGCTCACCATCGCTTCTTCATAGTTTGTAGGTTCATCATGATCTAGTAGCATGACTTCCAGAACAGGATTACCGTACCACTCTGGCGTGGATCTCATTCTGGTTGATCTACGAGGTTCAGTAGTATCTTGTTCTGAAGTTTCATGATCATCATCATTAGCTTCCTCACTAATTGGTGTAGGTGTCACTGAAACAGTTTTCTGTGATGCACTACTTTCCAATAAGGGAGCAGGTACAGTTACCTCGTCAAGTTCTACTTTCCTCTCACTCACTTCTTTCGAGAGAAACTCCTTCTCCAGAAAGTTTCCGAACTTAGCAACAAAAGTCTTGCCTTCGGATCTGTGATAGAAGGTGTATCAATAGTTTCCTTTGGATATCCTATGAAGACACATTTCTCCGATTTGGGTTCGAGCTTATCAGGTTGAAGCTTTTTCACATAAGTATCGCAGCCCCAAACTTTTAGAAACGACAACTTTGGTTTCTTGCCAAACCACAGTTCATAAGGCGTCGTCTCAACGGATTTTGATGGTGCCCTATTTAACGTGAATGCGGCCGTCTCTAGAGCGTATCCCTAAAACGATAGCGGTAAATCAGTAAGAGACATCATAGATCGCACCATATCTAGTAAAGTACAATTACGATGTTTGGCACACCATTACGTTGTGGTGTTCCGGGTGGCGTGAGTTGCGAAACTATTCCACAATTTTTCAAATGTACACCAAACTAGTAACTCAAATATTCTCCTCCACGATCAGATCGTAGAAACTTTATTTTCTTGTTACGATGATTTTCAACTTCACTCTGAAATTCTTTGAACTTTTAAAATGTTTCAGACTTATGTTTCATTAAGTAGATATACCCATATCTGCTTAAGTCATCTGTGAAGGTGAGAAAATAACGATATCCGCCACGAGCCTCAATATTCATCGGACCACATACATCTGTATGTATGATTTCCAACAAATCTGTTGCTCTCTCCATAGTACCGGAGAACGGTGTTTTAGTCATCTTGCCCATGAGGCACGGTTCGCAAGTACCAAGTGATTCATAATCAAGTGGTTCCAAAAGTCCATCAGTATGGAGTTTCTTCATGCGCTTTACACCGATATGACCTAAACGGCAGTGCCACAAATAAGTTGCACTATCATTATCAACTCTGCATCTTTTGGCTTCAATACTATGAATATGTGTGTCACTACTATCGAGATTCAATAAAAATAGACCATTCTTTAAGGGTGCATGACCATAAAAGATATTACTCATATAAATAGAACAACCATTATTCTCAGATTTAAATGAATAACCGTCTCGCATCAACCAAGATCCAGATATAATGTTCATGCTTAACGCTGGCACCAAATAACAATTATTTAGGTCTAATATTAATCCCGAAGGTAGATGTAGAGGTAGCGTGCCGACTGCGATCACATCGACTTTGCAACCGTTTCCCACGTGCATCGTCACCTCGTCCTTAGCCAATCTTCGCTTAATCCGTAGTCCCTGTTTCGAGTTGCAAATATTAGCAACAGAACCAGTATCAAATACCCAGATGCTACTGCGAGCATTAGTAAGGTACACATCAATAACATGTATATCACATATACCTTTGTTCACCTTGCCATCCTTCTTATCCGCTAAATACTTGGGGCAGTTCCGCTTCCAGTGACCAGTCTGCTTGCAGTAGAAGCACTCAGTTTTAGGCTTAGGTCCAGGTTTGGGTTTCTTCTCTTGAGTAGCAACTTGCTTGCTGTTCTTTTTGAAGTTCCCCTTCTTCTTCCCTTTGCCCTTTTTCTTGAAACTAGTGGTCTTGTTGACCATCAACACTTGATGCTCCTTCTTGATTTCTACCTCCGCAGCTTTCAGCATTGCGAAGAGCTCGGGAATAGTCTTATTCATCCCTTGCATATTATAGTTCATCACGGAGCTCTTGTAGCTTGGTGGCAGTGATTGGAGAATTCTGTCAATGACGCAATCATCTGGAAGATTAACTCCCAATTGAATCAAGTGATTATTATACCCAGACATTTTGAGTATATGCTCACTGACAGAACTGTTCTCCTCCATCTTGCAGCTATAGAACTTATTGGAGACTTCATATCTCTCAATTCGGGCATTTGCTTAAAATATTAACTTCAACTCCTGGAACATCTCATGTGCTCCATGACGTTCAAAACGCCGTTGAAGTCCCGATTCTAAGCCGTAAAGCATGGCACACTGAACTATCGAGTAGTCATCAGCTTTGCTCTGCCAGACGTTCATAACATCTGGTGTTGCTCCAGAAGCAGGCCTGGCACCCAGCGGTGCTTCCAGGACGTAATTCTTCTGTGCAGCAATGAGGATAATCCTCAAGTTACGGACCCAGTCCGTGTAATTGCTACCATCATCTTTCAACTTTGCTTTCTCAAGGAACGCATTAAAATTCAACGGAACAACAGCACGAGCCATCTATCTACAATCAAGCATAAACAAGCAAGATACTATCAGGTACTAAGTTTCATGATAAATTTAGGTTCAATTAATTTACTTAAAGAACTCCCACTTAGATAGACATCCCTCTAATCCTCTAAGTGATTACGTGATCCAAATCAACTAAACCATGTCCGATCATCACGTGAGATGGAGTAGTTTCATTGGTGAACATCACTATGTTGATCATATCTACTATATAATTCACGCTCGACCTTTCGGTTTCCGTGTTCCGAGGCCATATCTGTATATGCTTGGCTCGTCAAGTATAACCTGAGTATTCCGCATGTGCAACTGTTTTGCACCCGTTGTATTTGAACGTAGAGCCTATCACACCCGATCATCACGTGGTGTCTCAGCACGAAGAACTTTCACAATGGTGCATACTCAGGGAGAACACTTCTTGATAATTAGTGAGAGATCATCTTATAATGCTACCGTCAATCAAAGCAAGATAAGATGCATAAAAGATAAACATCACATGCAATCAATATAAGTGATATGATATGGCCATCATCATCTTGTGCTTGTGATCTCCATCTTCGAAGCACCATCGTGATCACCAACGTCACCGGCGCGACACCTTGATCTCCATCGTAGCATCGTTGTCGTCTCGCCAATCTTATGCTTCCATGACTATCGCTACCGCTTAGTGATAAAGTAAAGCATTACAGCGCGATTGCATTGCATGCAATAAAGCGACAACCATATGGCTCCTGCCAGTTGCCAATAACTCGATTACAAAACATGATCATCTCATACAATAAAATTTAGCATCATGTCTTGACCATATCACATCACAACATGCCCTGCAAAAAAAAGTTAGACGTCCTCTACTTTGTTGTTGCAAGTTTTACGTGGCTGCTACGGGATTAAGCAAGAACCAATCTTACCTACGCATCAAAACCACAACAATAGTTTGTCAAGTTGGTGCTGTTTTAACCTTCGCAAGGACCGGGCGTAGCCACACTCGGTTCAACTAAAGTTGGAGAAACTGTCACCCGCAAGCCACCTATGTGCAAAGCACGTCGGGAGAACCAGTCTCGCGTAAGCGTACGCGTAATGTCGGTCTGGGCCACTTCATCCAACAATACCGCCGAACCAAAGTATGACATGCTGGTAAGCAGTATGACTTATATCGCCCACAACTCACTTGTGTTCTACTCATGCATATAACATCAACATATAAAACCTAGGCTCGGATACCACTGTTGGGTTTCGTAGTAATTTCAAAAAAATTCCTACGCACACGCAAGATCATGGTGATGCATAGCAACGAGAGGGGGAGAGTGTGATCTACGTACCCTTGTAGATCGACAATGAAAGCATTAACTTGGTTGATGTAGTCGTACGTCTTCACGGCCCGACCGATCAAGCACCGAAACTACGGCACCTCCGAGTTCTAGCACACGTTCAGCTCGATGACGATCCTCGGACTCCGATCCAGCAAAGTGTCGGGGAAGAGTTCCATCAGCACGATGGCGTGGTGACGATCTTGATGTACTACTGTCGCAGGGCTTCGCCTAAGCACTGCTACAATATTATCGAGGACTATGGTGGAAGGGGGCACCGCACACGGCTAAGAATATGATCACGTGGATCAACTTGTGTGTCAAGGGGTGCCCTCTGCCCCCGTATATAAAGGATCAAGGGGAGGAGGCCGGCCGGCCCTCTATGGCGCGCCAAGGAGGAGTCCTCCTCCTAGTAGGAGTAGGACTCCTACTAGGAGGGGGAAAGAAGTGGGGAGGGAGAGGGAAAGGGGGGCGCCGCCCCCCCTCTTCTAGTCCAATTCGGACCAAGGGGGGAGGAGGCGCACGGCCCACCTATGGCTGCCCCTCTCTCTCTCTCCACTAAGGCCCATATGGCCCATTACTTCTCCCGGGGGGGTTCCGGTAACCCTCCGGCTCTCTGGTTTTCTCCGAAATCACCCGGAACACTTCCGGTGTCCGAATATAGCCGTCCAAATAATCAATCTTTATGTCTCGACCATTTCAAGACTCCTCGTCATGTCCGTGATCACATCCGGGACTCCGAACTAACTTCGGTACATCAAAACTCATAAACTCATAATATAACTGTCATCGAAACCTTAAGCATGCGGACCCTACGGGTTCGAGAACAATGTAGACATGACCGAGATACGTCACCGGTCAATAACCAATAGCGGAACCTGGATGCTCATATTGGCTCCTACATATTCTACGAAGATCTTTTATCGGTCAGACCGCATAACAACATACGTTGTTCCCTTTGTCATCGGTATGTTACTTGTCCGAGATTCGATCGCCGGTATCCCATACCTAGTTCAATCTCGTTACCAGCAAGTCTCTTTACTCGTTCCGTAATACATCATCTCACAACTAACTCATTAGTTGCAATGCTTGCAAGGCTTATGTGATGTGTATTACCGAGAGGGCCCAGAGATACCTCTCCGACAATCGGAGTGACAAATCCTAATCTTGAAATACACCAACCCAACATGTACCTTTGGAGACACCTATAGAGCACTTTTATAATCACCCATTTACGTTGTGACGTTTGGTAGCACACAAAGTGTTCCTCCGGCAAACGGGAGTTGCATAATCTCATAGTCATAGGAACATGTATAAGTCATGAAGAAAGCAATAGCAACATACTAAATGATCGGGTGCTAAGCTAATGGAATGGGTCATGTCAATCAGATCATTCACCTAATGATGTGATCCCGTTAATCAAATAACAACTCTTTGTTTATGGTTAGGAAACATAACCATCTTTGATTAACGAGCTCGTCAAGTAGAGGCATACTAGTGACACTCTGTTTGTCTATGTATTCACACATGTATTATGTTTCCGGTTAATACAATTCTAGCATGAATAATAAACATTTATCATGATATAAGGAAATAAATAATAACTTTATTATTGCCTCTAGGGCATATTTCCTTCACCATGTAGCATGTGGATTCCCACCAAATGTTCGATGAGTTACCCTAATTGATCTTTCTATATAGCTAGCCCTCTCTGTTTCCGTCTCTCTCTGCTATTAGTTTGTTTCAGTTTTTTGCGAGATTTAACACTGACATTTGTTCAAATCCTATCCAAGTAACAACTCCAAAGGAATCAGTATGTTGCTGTGTTTCTATATGTTCAGTGTGACTAGAAACCAACATGCTTACTGCTAAAGTTCTTGCAGGGGTATTGCTTTAATTTGAGAAGGCTCTATATAACATGGGAAATAGTTACTACTGAAGAAATCATTTCTGCAACACTCGATCTTGAGTCTGCACTTGCTAAAAGAGATTCACCCAAATCAATATACTCCTGATTGTTTGATTGGTACTGTCCTCTCGCAGAGAACTCTAACTAGATTCTTTTTACTTCCTAATCTTCACATTTTGCATTTTAATTATTATCCTATATGCACAGGATCGTTGAAAAATAAAAATATTATTAATGTCTACATTGGAAAGGATCCAAACTCTGAATAAGTGATTGGTGAATAATTTTTTTATCTAGGTTCAAAAGTTGATAATCCACTATAGTTCTTTCATTGTGCAGGCAAACTCAGGTACGACGAAACGGGTTTCTTTTGCTTCTGCCGTCACACTGGTGAATATGACTTTGAATCTCAACTACACTTGACTGCACCTTCTATCTTGATCTGCTTGACAACTTATAATTTGCACAAGCATTCCCCTGCATAGTTTCTCCATGGTATGAAAGAACAATTCCTGATGATATATTCCGAATTAGGTTGTTGCCTGGATCCTATGGACAATATATACGGTCACAATGTCGTTATCCGTTACCATCAAGTAAGTTTTCACTACGGCTTGTTTTGGTCCTTGTTCAGAATCCCTAAACCATATAGATTGCAAAACAAAGTTAGATGATGGACATCTTCACTAATCAACTGGTTTGCTTACCACATTTCTCTTGCTTTCCACAATTGACGACTTCAAATTATTCAAGAGTGCGCGATCCACAAGGATGTAAGGTTTCTACACTTGCATCCATAGAAATCTGGGTGTTGGTAAATTCTATTTTGGATGGATTTTGTATTGTGGAGAACAATATTAATCAAGCTCTCATGATATTTCCTCTGCTTCAAGATGCTTTCTGAGATGTTAGTTAACATGCTTCTGAACTTTGATTTTCTTTACTGAACTAGACCATTGTGCAGGTGTTGGTTCATGATGGGTCGACCTTAAAATCTTCACAATTACCCTTGACACAACACATGGGATGTGCTCTATCCTGCTTTTTTTGGTCCATTATTTTATATATGTTTTTCACCTCGGAGAGTTTATTAAATTTCAGCTGGGTTATAACAAGAGATGCAAATCAAGAACTTTATTATGTTTTTTCATAAAATAAATATGTACTTCCAAATACCTTGAAAGTTATCGATTATATGCAGCAATGCCATTTGATTAAGTTGGCTCTTTATTGACACCATTCTCTATGCAAGCTATTTGAATATATTTTGCAAGAGAAAGTACAGAATTTGTTTGGGTGAGGCCAAGATTAAACATCTCACTTTTTTTCAGAAATCATCTCTACTTAAGTCCAATTGGTCACCAGGTGAAGGGATGGATAAACTCACATGTTGCATCTTATAGAATACGTTGTTCAAGGATGAAGAGGTGGATAAGTTTGTGGCTTTAGTTACTGAATGCCCAGATCTGCTTGCTTCTCAGCTAGGGCCCACATTTAGAGAAGACATATTCATATGCAAGTGATTTATAAGGTCAATT
>NC_041392.1:186411722-186417039 GCF_002162155.2 Triticum dicoccoides | reverse complement strand
ATGCTCATCATCCTAATTCAGATATTGTTATATGTATGCACCATGGTTCATGACTGTACTTTTTCCATATGTGTTTGCAAAGTTTGCCAGTATTATTATGCAGAGGCAACCTGCCATGGTTCTGCGGTTGATGTCGTAGGTAATGAATAGCATGACTCATGTCTTATTTTGGTGATAAAGATGTGATATAGATGCAGCCTGACGGTTCGCTACTGTGAGCGGAGTGACACCGTTCTGTGAGGGAGGAGAGAAGCGCTGGCTCGAGTCGGGTGAGGTGGCGCTGACAAACACCGTGTTTCATTGATGTGAGTGGTGCCACGGGGTGGCCAGCGTCGGCTGGACTGGCGTCTGCTGGGGAGTGACGCAGGGAGTGATGCTGAGGGGGTACGGGATCCATGGTAGTCGAGCAAATCCAACGGTGCACATGTTCTGATCATACAACTTAGGAGGGTGCCGATCGCCGGAAGTGATCGCCCGGCTGACTTCTGGTGTTGCCCTAGGGTATGGGGCATGCTGTTTCGTGGAACAATCAACACGTCTTTATGACTTGGGAATTAGGAATTCTATCCACTTTGCATCAAATTTGAAATTCCCTAAGAGATTTATTCTATGTTATGATAGAAATATTTTCATAGTATAGCATGCTTTCAGTTGAGACGTGCGTTGCACGTGCATGCTTACTATGGTTCCAACAACTTGTGCGCTCCAATGTACTTTTTTAATCCTTACGTTTACACATAAATCACATTGCTTGCGATATCAGCACAAGCAATTGTAACTGTAGTCTCTCATAAGTCGTGGATGCATAGCCTAAATTAAGGTCTATCCAATTGAGCTTTCATCAACTGTGAGCCAATTGCTTTCTTATTTGACATCTTCGATAGTATGCTGTAAATTACATTTTTTGGTATACTGTGTAAGAGATGATGTTGCATTTCATTTATCGTCCACGATAATAATCAATGGACAACTGGCCAATTGATTTATCATTGAATTTGGACAAGTGAAAATGAATAGAAACTATCAGAATAGAGAATTTATTTATTTATTTGCACAAACAGTCGATTCTTATGTTGTAAGTTTTGCTATAACAGTGGGTAAGAAAATAAATTATATTCCAACTGCCAGGTAGGTAGGACAATCCTATTTAACCCAATGACTAATTTGATTCTTCATGTTCGTCTGGAAGCTAGGATAATTTTAATGTGATTTTTTCACGATTCTTCATGTTCGTCTGGAAGCTAGGATAATTTTAAGGTGAATTTTTGAAACACATCCAGTGTTTGATATAGTCTAATTTAATATACCAGCGATGATGGTATTGAATCTGCAAAGAAAATATATACTCATTTCCTAATTGCATTTTTAATCAGGAGGTCTAGACCAAGCTTTAGGCAGGAAAGTGGGACAATCTTCAGTAAGCTACAATGTTCATGTCTTCTTATATCATTTGACTGATGTGTTCTTGTATCATTCTTCTACTTTTGGAGCTATTACTTCGATCATTTTGACCTCATGTCTTCTTATATCATTTGACCTTATCTAGATATTAGTGGTTCTTAATCCAGCAAGGTCTTGAATATTTTTCGCTTTGTCCATTCAAAATTTTGTTCGTCTAGCAACGTTCATGGTTTAAGCTTTGATTCGAAAAACAACTTTCAATGTTATAGGAGAGACAAAGAGCAACAACAAGCTGACGTAGATATTGTGTAGTAGCAACATTAATGATCTGCTAATGTTATAGGTTTTTTTTCTTCTTTCCTTAATATCTACATGACCAATGTGTATTTTTAATGATCAAACATGCACATGTCACATTAAGAGGATGAGAGTAGCTCAAAAGATATGCATACATCCTCTACCTTTTACCTAATGAAATATTTCTAAAACCATAGTAGATGTCAGGTGAAAATTCCAAGTAAGAGCTGTTGGTTTTTGTAATTATTTCGTGAAACTTCATTGTAGGGTTCTAGGATTGGTGAATAAGCAGGGTTGTTCTCTTTCTTTAGTATCTGCATGATCAAGTCGGTCTGTACTTTTAATGATCATACATGCACATGTCACATTAAGATTGAATATATTGTCACTTTTCTAACCATTTCTTGTTAATTGCTTGAGGAAAAACTAACAAGAATATTTTTCTTAGAAATCCCAAGGAAGTAATTGTTCTCACTGTGTTGGTAAAATAACATATATTTTTGTTGTATGTATACTTAATTTCAGGAGATGTAGATTTTCTTGTTATCTTATATATGTTCCTTTTCTTTTTTTCTTCTTGTGAAAAATGAGTTCAACAACGAAGGGGTCCTCATTCTGGCCTCCTGGGCTTGAAATGATTACTCCATTAATTGATTTGAAGATTGTTAAATTTTTTATTTGGAAACGCTTGGAAGCTTTCCTTTGTTTTGGTGTTATGAAGATCTTATGCTGCAGGGAGTTTTCACCGATGCCACAAAGATGTTGTTGCATCGAACGCATAGGATAAGATGATATTAGTAAGTATCTATCATCAACATTTTGCTTTTGTCTTTAATTTGTAGGATTTCTTTTCTTTTAGCAACGTTTTAGAAATATAAATACTTTCTTATATTTTTATCCAGTCATCCACATTTAACTAGGTTGCAAAGAACATTGAAGTGATAACTGCATGTGTAAGTACCATGGTTGAGCTAGCAAAACATACATTTTTATGCTAGAGTGCATATGGCTTAGGTATGTGTATTTGTTGGCAATATTCATGTGTGAGAAAGCAAGGTCCATAAGATATCTAGGGGATTAGAGGTGGTATGATTTAAAGATAAAGCATCATCTTGAGTGCTTTTTTTCATGTGGTTGCTGCATGGGCTTCAAATAATTTACTTGGGACTTCATTCAGAAGTACAACTGGTAATCCGAGATCAATACCGAGATCAGACATCAGATACAATATGATTTTTTTGTACAAACAAAATCTATGCTATCGTGCAATTCTATGTGTGTGTTTAGAAATAAGGTTGGTATCTGGTACAATGTACATATAACCTGGTCATCCTAAAGAAACTTTATCTTGCATATTGCTTGGTTACAAGATAATAACTAATGTGTATTACAAATATCTAGGGAAATCTTTTGATTATTTTGTACATATATTATCAGAGATGCCGAATAGCAGGTTGCTTCAACCCAGGGGAACTGGCTGGTTCATAGATGGTTAAACGTTCAATCTTCGACGATGCTCAGGGAGCAATCAACGGGAATTAGGTTAGTACATCTTTAAAATAGCACCCAAGGGTGCACTCAATAATTCCAGTTTTTCAACTTGTACTGTTATTGTTGATACACATTGTTTTGTGCATACTTGCTTGGGAAAAGTATATTTTTCGTCCCTGGACTCTCTCAAAAGTATAGAAATGGTCCTTCAACTTTAAAACCGGCAAATGTTAGTCCCTCAACTTCTCAAACTGGATTATTTTAGTCCCTTGACTCAACAAAAGTTGTTTTCATGCTTACTTGGCATGGTTTTGACCAGTCAGCACCCACGTGGAAATCTTCTTCTTCTTTTCCATTTTAACTCGGCTGGGCATTTTGTCGAGCAGTTAGTACCACCGGGCAACAAGAGAAAGAGGTAGGCATGGAGCTTGCGTGGCTGTCGGCGGCGCATGCAGAGAGCATGAGGCCAGGGAGCTGCACTACAGTGAGTTTTGTTGGACGAGCGGGGCTGTCACGGCTAGCAGCACGGAAGCACGCGGCGGCTTGGCCTTCACGGCGAACTCGTAACACAGACACAGCTAACTGCTGCTCGTGTTGCCGTCTCGTGCTCTTAGTATGCCTCTGCAATTGCCGGCGACCGCGTCGTTGATGTGCCCGCGTCATCCAGTTCTCGTTCAAATCCATCACTTGCGTGTTGCGGGTCGTGGGCATGGCGCGGACAGTGGCGCGACGGCGGGGCGCACGCTTGTCGCCGCTCCAGCGCCGTCAGCCGCACCCGCTTCGGCGGCTCGCCCGGTGTGCCGTTGTTGCTCCGCCAGACACGGGCGATGACTGGTCAAACCATGCAAGTCAGCGTGAAAACCATTTTTGTTAAATCAAAGGACTCGACTTATCCAGTTTAAAGAATTGAGGGACTAAGTTTTGCTGGTTTTGAAGTTAAGGGACCGTTTGTATACTTTCTAGAGAGTTTAGGGACGAAAAATATACTTTACCCTACTTGCTATGATGTTTGAATTTGACTGTTCTGTCGTGATCACCAATCACCACAGTTAACACACTACACATGATTCTGCTTGCAGAAACCCAACAGTTAACGGAGAAATCAGGTCACTTTGCATCTACTTTGCCTCAGTTTTTTCAGAAATCAACAGAGTTTGTAAAAAAAAGAAACATGATCCTGCGGGGGTTGCCCAGACTTTTTTTTCGGGGTAGTAATGTTTGGATGGGACATGTCCCTCCTTTCGTTCGTGATTCGGCTGCCTATAATCACTCTGTAATTTCTACTTGTGCTATGTAATAGACGCCTTACATAAAAAGACAGTATGTTTTGTAGATACTCTCTCTGTTGAGAATAATTATCACTATAACTTGCTCTATGAGGACTTGTTGTGTCGCCTGTTCAATAATAGGTAGAAGAAAGGATACACATATAAATTCATAGCATGTATGGTAAACTCCTGGCTCTACATGCACGAGGCCACTTTAATATTGTAATATATTATCAATAAAAAGTCTTATATTTCTTTAGAGAGTGAGTACATCCTACATTTGGATTGAACGGTTGTCTTACAAATAAGTTAGTAAAGAAATATAGACAATCTAGACCCGACAAGAGCTACTTGAGGAGGCATGCTGCCATGTATTGCTGCCATGTATTGCAGATGTGAAATTAAAGAAAGGGGGCATTTTAGTCAATTAGATTGTTGTATGTGGTTGCGTGTATGTTGATTGTTGCTTTATTATGTATAATAAGCGGATGAGCGTTTTCAGTAAATTCATATGTTGGCCCGTGACAACACACGGGCAATCTACTAGTTATACATGCATTTGCACTCACCGGCCCTTTGGGGTTGTGCAACCCCATCTAACCCATTTAAAGAAACCATGGGACTTCCACAGATCAACCGAGTGTCCAGGTTTCAGCTTGATGTACTTACTCGAAAGCTTTTCACGAGTGACATGCGTGAAAGAAAGTCACCAAGCTGTACTACAGCACAAGCCATTCTCCTCTTTCCATCGGGCAATCCTGAACAAGTACGGTACAAAAAGCTCGATCGTTCGTTCCGTGGAAACGGTCTGTTTGTCCCTCTCTCCTCCTTCCTTCCTCTTCTACTTCTACTTTGAGGGG
>NC_041392.1:186407453-186411449 GCF_002162155.2 Triticum dicoccoides | reverse complement strand
CTCTTGGAGGGAGTAAAACTCCTCTAGGGCGCGCCATAGAGAGGGTCGGCCTTCCCCCTTCTCCACTTCTTTATATACGGGAGAGGGGGCACCCATAGACACACAAGTTGATCTTTTAACCGTGTGCGGTGCCCCTTTCCATCATAATCCATCTCGGTTATATCGTAGAATCGCTTAGGCGAAGCCCTGTTCCGAAAGCAACATCATCACCGTCATCACGCCGTCGTGCTGACGAAACTTTCCCTTGAAGCTTTACTGGATAGTGAGTTCGCGGGACGTCACCGAGTCGAACGTGTGCAGATCGCGGAGGTACCGTACCTTCGGTGCTAGATCGGTCGATCGTGAAGACATACAACTACATCAACCGCGTTCTAATAATGCTTCCGCTTACGGTCTACGAGGGTACGTAGACGATACTCTCCCCTCTCGTTGCTATGCATCACCATGATCTTGCGTGTGCATAGGAAACTTTTGAAATTACTACGTTCCCCAACAGCCGAACCCGGCGCGCTGGGGGGGGCGCCCGGGGGCGCCGGGGCGAGACGTTTTGGCGCGAAAGCGGATGGGCCCGCCAAGTCAGCGACACACCGTTTCATCGCCGTCATCGCCTCTGTTCCCACGGGAATCAATGCGAAGGCTGCCACGCCGGTCCGCCTCCATTGATGCCTATGGGCGGCGCACTGAATGCGCCACGACACGCGTCCAGCCACGCGTCGCCCGGCATGCAGCCCGACGCCGCCCAGCTATGGCTATAAAAGGCGACCTCCCCGTCGATGGACGCCGCATCTCTCATTTTCCCCCTCTCCAACGCAGAAAGCAACACTCCCCCCTCTTCCCACCGATGAGAAAGATGGCCGAGAGGTACCCAGGTGACGGCGCGGTGGTGAATGGCTTCGGCCGCCGCCACCTCCAAGAGGCGGAGGCACGGCTGTTGTACAAGGCGGAGTACCCGGCGCCCCCGGACATGCGGGTGCCGGGGACGTGGAGGCTGAGCGTCGGCGGTGTGCCGGTGCCACCGGTGCCCGAAGAGGCGGCACGGCGGGCGAGATCGCCCACATTCGCTCCTCCCTGAAGGGGGAAAAGCGGAACGAGCCGCGCTACGCCGCCGCCGGCCACGCCCTCTGGACGATGTACTTCCAGCGCCGCCACGAGGAGCAGATCGCCTACACCAACGACGTCATTCCGCGGGGCCGCCACAACGCCAACGGGCGGTGCGAGTGGTGGGGCGTTTCGGGCTGCACCCTCGATGCCGTCCTCGACCACAACGAGACCGGCAACGTGCCGCGCCTCGAGTACCGGCAGCGGTCGTCCTTCTCTCGCCACTGTGGTAGCTCCTGGACACCGCGGCGGATGGAGCCGGGGTCGTCCTCGTCGTCGGGCTCCGGCTCGCCGGCCGCGCTCCGCCCCGTCAAACCCGAGCTGGGGGAGACGCCGCTCGGGCGCTGCACCCGCAGCGGCGCCCTCGTCATCAACGCGGCCGCCCGGTCCTCCCCGCACGGATCCTACCGCCTGGTCCGGCCGAAGCAGGAGCCGGGGCTGCTCCCGGTGAAGCCGGGGCTGCTCCCGGTGAAGCCGGAGCACGTCGAGATGCCGGCCCCCGACAACGAGTCCGCCCTCAAGTGGGCGAGGAGGACTATGTCCGCGAGCAGGTACGTCGCCAACGACGGGCGTACGCAGAGCTCCAGGCCCGGTGCCGCGGTCGCGAGGTTGGCAGCGTCATCGTCCTCGACAGCGACGAGGAGGGCGAGGCCGGGCCGTCCAGCACACCACCGCGCCTCGGCGACCCGGGCCAGGGCTGCAACAGGGACGGCGCCGGCCCAAGCCAGCCGCGCGACGACGACGACGGTGGCGACTACACCCGCTTCTATAGGCTCCTCGGCATGTAGACGACGGCGACGGCGACGGCGGTGGCGGCTAGGCGGAGTTTGGCGTAGTTTAGGCGTTGTTAAGGCGTAATTTGCATGTGTTTTGTGTTTTTTACAAATTTCAATGAAGTTTCGCCGAGTTCGTATAAAAATCGCCGAGTTTTCACATATTTTATACGGACGTCGCCGAACCCGGGGGCGACCTGTGAGCCGACGACTGAAAGCTAGATCGCCCCCAAAGGCCAATCTAGCGCCGGCTCACCCTCAGCCAGCTCTTTTTCGATGTCCTGAGGGGCGAACGGCTGGAGATGCTCTAAGCCTGCTTGCTTGCCTTCTCTTCTTCCTCGTACGAACGCTAGCACGCACGCGTCCTCCTCCTATCTCTTCGCCTTCTACTCCATCCACCTCTTTGTATCCGAGTCTGCTCTTATGCACAGACTAAAAGAGTCCGAGGGAGTATTATACATGTATTTGCACTTAGCGGCCCTGTGGGGTTGTGCTACCCCATCTAACCCATTCAAGTGCTAACCCATCTAATCCATTCAAAGGAACCATGGGACTTCCACAGATCAACTGACTGTTTAGGTTTCAGCTTGATGTACTTACTTGGGAGCTTTTTACGAGTGGCATCCTTGAAAGTCAAGGCATCGGTTAGAGCATGTACAGTCGGACTTGCAAATCCGGCCCTTCAAGCACCTGTGGATGCGTCTGCGGGTATTAATCGGGCACCTCTCATATTTGTTATTCTATATCCGCGTAGCTCATATCCAGCGTTTTATATTCATACTATCCATGTGCACGTTGAATACGTTGATCTATCCTACATGACAAATGACGAAAAACAAAATTGACCTGCAAAGGAATATAAGATCGGCTGCTGACGGACATAACATAATTCACCACATCCAAAAGATCATAGTTCGTCCACGCACAAGTTCATAAACTTCTACAACTAAAATGATATGAACATTGAGGAGGATGGGGGCCGGAATCACCACTTTCTCGCCGGGCTTTTTCATTTCCAGTCGCCGGTGCAGCTGTAGGCGTCACGGCTGGTGGAGGGTCTTGGTCATCAGACGACGAGGTGCAGCTGTCACCACCGTCAGAGAGGACAATGAGCTCCTTCATCCGACGGACCGCCTTGTTCTGCTCCCATTTTAGCCTTGCCACCGAGCCTTCCCCGTCGTTGCCTCTTTCGCCTCGCGCTCCGAGTGCTCAATAGCTGGGCGGAGCGCCTTGGAGTTCTTCCGTCGGAGGCGGCGAGCGTCCGTCTCCGCCGTCGTGAGGGAGCGGCGGTACACCCAGACAAGGAGACGTGCGTCCTCATCGGCGTCCGGCTCCGTCCCGTGGCGGCGGCATGCGGACTGCTCCGCCGCCTCCCTCTTTCGTGCATGCTGCCTCTCGCGGCGCGCGCCTCCGACTCCGGAGTGCGTTTGCGGGCCGGAGGTGCGGGCACAAGCACCCAATGCTGGCCGCGTGCAGGAGCGGTCGACAGGGGAAGGAGACGACGCAGGGCCGGCGTGGGCTGTGCTGACCGGGCATCGCTGCGCGCGAGCTGGGAGGGTCCAGCTCCGTCGTCTGCGTTGTGCCGGCGCGGGAGATGCGGCGACGCTCCAGATCCGGAGCTGCCGCAGGTCTCCACCTTGGACCGCTCCAGCGCAATGCGGAGGGTCATCTGCTCCTCGTAGTCAAGCTTCAAGCCGGAGTCGCTGCCGGAGCTGCTCACCGTGGTGGATGGGATCGGAAAGGGTGAGGGAGAGCAATGGACGGAGCGAGAGAGAGGAACAGAGTGAGCTAGGGTTTAGCTCGTCGCTTGGATTGAGGTTTTTTGTGAAATCCATCGTGGGCCGGGCCTGACAGACGGACGCGCCCAGACGTGCCTGGATCGCCACATATCCGCTTTATATTTAGGCTGGATATGAGAGGTGCCGATCAGCGCAGACGTTATCCATAATTTAAGAGATCTGGTTGGGTCGATTTTTTGTGACCGGTAACTGATCGGACGGCCTTTCAGGTTTGAAACGAGGAAGAGCATTGGCGAACACCAAACTGTAGTACTACATGCAGCACCAAAAATGCTATACGTACGGATAGTTACAGGACGGCTACAGACCCTTCCTTAACTACTCTT
>NC_041392.1:186382149-186407219 GCF_002162155.2 Triticum dicoccoides | reverse complement strand
GGTGGGGCCCGGCGCTCACCCTTAATCCAATTAAAACATGCCAACTCAATGATCAGCCTGTAAACTTAAGTAAACATCCGTACGTGTAGCATTTCTCCATGCAGCACAGGCCATTCTCCTCGTTCGACCGGGCGGTCCTAAATAAGTAGTACAAGAAGCTCGATCGTTTCATGAAGCTGGGTTCGGTGGAAACGGTCTGTCCACACCATCCATGATCGATCGATCGATCATTCATCGGTTCCACGGGCATGCAGGCACCTTTTCTAGGTGGGAGGTTACGAGCAGCCGACGCACGCACGCACGGGCAGGTCACGCCACGCGGTCCGTCGTGTCATCGGCGGTTCAGTTGTCACCAAGAATGCGCTTTTCACTTTCCATTCAGCAGCCGTACGCTCGACCGGCCATCGCCGGATCCATCGATCCATTCCGTCCACGCCCATGCCGCGTTGGTTGGCTCGATTATCACATGTACTCGACGCCATCGTGTTTTCCAACTCCGACGATCACTCTACAGCTCTACTGACTACCCTCTCCCAACAGCCGGCACTAGTTCTTATCGTACTCGGCCAATCTGTGCCGACTGCTCAGTGAGACGTGGACGGCCTTTTTTGCCAGAGAGAAGAGACGACGAGGCTGTCGGTGTTGCAGGCTTGGGTGCGACTGGACCACGCAATCGAAAGCAAGGTACAGCACGAAGCTCAAGGACGGTGAGCCAAACCAAACCAGACCACCGACGCTCCTGGCTGGCCAGCATCAGAGAGCACCTTGCGCAAACGTCACACACATCCAACCCGGGCAGATTTCAGGAAGGAATCGTTGTGCCCTCAGCAGCAAGACACGACGGGGCGGCGAGACGGCATCCGCATCTTTCTTTTCTCTCTAGGATAGGAGGTGTCGAAAGGAACAGCGTGATCGTCTGGTGCAACGCAAATGGACATGGACCCAACCGAACCGTGTGTGTGTGTGTGTAAATAAAAGGAAAAATGCGTAGACGACGTCGGGGGTGGCAGCAAAACGTAAGGCTGGCCAATACGGTCCTTGTCAACTGGCCAGACCAAATGATCGGCAGATTAAATCATCAGCGTCCACATGTTAACACACACCAACATACATACTCCTACATGTACTATAATATAGTAGTATTGTTAGTCGCCTTCGCCACCTTCACATCGTGTTGTTCCTGCGTCCTCGTCTAGATAAATAAAATTCTATTATAAACTCGTCCGGCAGCCAAAGCTTGCAGCCTACAAAAGATGGTTGATTGATACGCGTTCTAAAAATAAACACGTGGATTTTCTTGACCTTGTCATGATCTAGCAGTACGACCTAACCAACGCGCATACATCTTAGACCATTTGTACACTCTTCACTTCCTCCATGTCCAAACGAGAAAACTATTGTCCGTCCGTCGCTGCGACGTCCAATCCGCTTTATATATTTCGTTGGAATTTTCAGGGGCGATGGATGCAAGGATGCTGCTGCTGGTGCTGGTTCAAGCGCGTGACGGTTTTAATAGCGGTTGGCCGGTTCCATAATAGGACCGTGGTGGTGGTATATCATGGCAAAAGGCATCCCGCAGTGGGTGCAACGTAACTGTCCAACAACCAACAGCACAGGAAAAGACTGCCGCCTGGCGATCGAAGGCGAGCGAGCACGGTGGCTTCCACTTTGAGCCTACGAAGCTACGACCTGCCCGGTCTTACTTCTTCGGTTCGCGCCCTCTGACGCCATGCATGTTCAAGAGTCGGTGAGGATAGATTTTTTTAACATCAATGCAGACACAATCACTCATATATATGTTCTGATGATGCTGAGTCGGCATGTTATCTTAAAATTTATGAAGTCATCGTAGGCGCCTCGTCGTTGACGGGAACGTCTCCTCCCACTGAAAGCATATCGTCGAAAATTCTGAAATAAATCACATCAGTACTTGAATCCTGATAGGCTGAAGATACTACTGTTCCTCTAATCATCCAGTCATAGATTGGTTTGTGTTGATGGGATAGACATTGGGCGTCTAGATCATTCCTGCTAACTGTCGGTTGGGGACACCGTGTCAGTGAAAGTGCGAGCAATTAATAAGGGCGGATTAGATGCTCTCGTGCGCAGTGCGCATGTCATGGGGCCGCACTATTTGGTTCACAGGCTAGAAATAGAACCTTTGTGTGGAGTGTGGTGTATGGACCACTCACAATTTCTCTGAAAAACAGAACGTGAATCTCCATGAGAGCTAACCTGTGAAGGTGGCTCATAATCCAGCCCAGCAGGGATCAGACGCTAAGTTGGATTTTTTTTAACACAATACGGACTGCAAGCGCTCATAAATACGTGCGCACACTCACCCCTATGAACGCTCTGTTGACACACGAACACGTCACGTGTACCCTCGACGCCGGGGGTGATGCACCGCAGCTCACGTCGAAGAAGACCCGACCGACAGCGCGATACGCAAGACAGTCGGCGGGCGCTTTTGCAGACTCGAAACCCCGCGCACCCGGGAGGGACCCCGTCAAGGATTGCGGCGGCTATGGGCTGCCCTAGGTCGATTCGCTCGCCCCTAGAGCCTCGGGATTCGCAGTTCTCAAACACGAAGAACAGCGAAGAACGAGAGAGAAAAACAGTGAAGAGATAAAACGTAGATGAAAAAATAGTATATTGATTTGTTCGATTGTGTGTTGTTCAATCGGCCGTCACCCCTAGGTATATAAGAGGTGGCTGGACTTCCCGTACAAGCAAAGGATTTATCTAGGCTTTCCTTACAAGAAAATCACATCGATTCACGTCCAAAACCCTAGTCAAATTCGGACTGGTTTTATCCGAACTTTCCAAAACTGTTCGGTTTAAACTGGCTGCACCTTGCGGGTCTTTTTTGCGGTGGTAAACCATCTCGAATGAAAACGAGCCCAAAAGCAATCTTGACCGTTTCGACGAGACGCACAACTTCCGTGTAGGACATTTCTCCATCCAGGATCATTTGAATTAGCTTCTGAGCCCATCTTCAGCTTCTCGTCGGCTTCACTATCACAACCTCCACCCCGGCAGGCCTTCCACCCGGGTAAGCTTTCCGCACCGACAAGGTTTCACCCCGGTAAGGTTTTTACACCGGCAAGGGTTCCTCCCTAGCTCGGCAAGGCTTCTACCCCAGCAAGAGTTCCTCCTCGGCAAGGTTTCTACCCCGGCAAGAGTTCCTCCTCGGCAAGGTTTCTCCCTCGGCAAGATTTCACACCAGCAAGCTTCTCCGCCGGCAAGCTTTCCACGCCGGCAAGCCCTTACATCGGCAAGGTTTTACCCCGGCAAGGTTTCATTCAGCCGGCAAAGGCCGAATACTTTCTCACTCAGGGCCGGCCCGCGGAGTGTTGCCTCTAACTTTTGCATACGAACTCGGATTCGTGACCATGCCAAAATCTGGTGTCAACACATGCCCCCCTGTTTTTCGGCAAAGCTTGTGCACCGAAAAATAACTTGTATTGTGTTTGTTCTAAGGACGATGTCAACACTCCATCGGCCATTTATTTTCCTCAGGACGATAATCAGGTATCGATCATGTTTGTGCTAAGGGCGATAGTCATATATCGGCCATTGCCCACTTAGGCTTCTTGCCACACACTTGGGTGGTATTTCTTCAAGTATTTTCCATTGAGAGCTCGAGGTAACAGTGCCCCTTGTACGGATTCCACCAAATAAGAGTTTCCGGGAACTATTCTTGCAATTCTAAAAGGACCTTCCCAACTTGGAGACCACTTCCCGAATTTTCTGTCTCTTGAACCAATCGGGAGAATTACTTTCCAGACGAGATCGCCAACTTAAAAATTCTTCAACTTAACCTTCTTATTGTAAGCCCTTGCTACCCTCAACTTGTCCCTCTCTATGGCCCTCAAAGCAGCCAAACATTTATCGGCAACCTCATCAATATTGTCCATCATCAAGTTATAAAAGTCTACTGCTGATAAATCATTTTGTTTGGCTATTCTCAAAGCATTCAAATTCACTTCCACCGGTAAAACAGCCTCTTGACCGTATACTAGCTCATATGGAGTCACCTTCGTAGCACCATGCCTTGAGATCCTATGTGCCCACAAAGCTTCAGACAACAACTCATGTCATCTCCTTGGATTATCCTCAATCTTCTTCTTGATGAGCTTAATTAAAATTTTATTACTAGACTCAGCTTGTCCATTGGCTTGGGCATAATATGGAGAGGAATTGAGCAATTTTATGTTATAAGATTCGACAAATTCTCTAACTTGGTGTGACATGAAAGAGGAGCCTTGATCTGTAGTCAATGTTTGAGGAATGCCGAATCTATGAATAATGTGCTCGATTATGAATTTAATCACCTCCGTATGTGTCATGTTCTTGAGAGGTACTGCTTCAGACCATTTAATGAAATAATCGGTTGCTACCAATACGAACCGATGCCCTTTGAGGAAGACGGATGAATTTGTCCAATAAAGTCTAAACCCCATCCTCTGAAAGGCCACGGCTTGATAATGGGATGTAACATAGCAGCAGGAGCTAACTGAATATCACCAAATTTTTGACAAGCTTCACACCCTTTGTAATATCTAAAGCAATCATTAATCATAGTCGGCCAATAAAATCCAGCACGTCGTAGCAACCATTTCATCTTGGGAGCCGATTGATGAGTGCCACAAATACCTTCATGGACCTCCCCCATAGCAACTCTCGCTTGGTCCTCGTCCAAGCACTTTAGAAGAACATCATCGACTGTTCGGCGATAAAGACCGTCATCTCTCACTGTATACTTCAAAGTCATACGCCGAACAGACCTGTCCACCCTTTCACTCGGATTGCACAAGTAATCAACAATGGGCTTCCTCCAGTCGGTATTGTCACATGCACTAGATTTTTTGTTAAGGGCCGAATCAGTAGGTTCTGGTTCGGCCTCTCCTAAATTGGCAAGACAAGACATCGGTCTTTGAGAAATATGAAACATGCCATGATCAACATGATAGCCGGATGCTTGCTGTGCCAACTCATTTGCTCTCTAATTGTCATGTCTAGATATATGAGTAATGCTAAAACAATCCAATGTAAAAATTATAACCAGACATTTATCAAGATAAACATTAAGTGATTCGTCCAAACACTGAAAGACTTTGGATACTTGCTGCACTACTAGTAATGAATCACCGTAAGCCTCAATATGTGTAACACCTATAGCAAGTAACATTTTTAGGCCGAATAACAATGCTTCATATTTGGCTTGATTGTTTGTGCAAAAATATTCTAGGTGGCACGAGGCTTCAAAAACAGCACCATGAGGAGATATATAAACAATACCAACACCTTGGCCATTGCTACAAACTGAACCATCAAAGTAAAATCTCCATGATACTATTGAAACAAGGTTCATATCAATATCACGCTTGTCATTAATCTGATGTTCAACAATGAAATTAGCAACAATTTGGCCTTTCATGGATTTTAAAGATTCATATGCCAAATCATATTCGATCAAAGCATAAGCCCACTTGCCAATTCTACCACTAAGAATTGGCCTATGCAACATGTATTTAATGACATCGGTCTGACAAGCTACTACGCAAGCACTCGGCACTAAATAATGTCTCAATTTTGTGCAAGCATAATATAAGCATAGACATAATTTTTCAATAAATGTATACCTTGTCTCGGCGTCCAATAAGCGCCTGCTCAAATTTGTAATAGCATGCTCTTTTCTTTCGGTTTCTTGAGTCAAAACAGCACCAATAACTCCTTCTTCTGCTGCAATGTAAAGACTGAAGGGTTCCCTATGCTTGGGTGCTTTCATCACCGGAGGAGTGCACAAATAATTCTTGATCGTATCAAATGCTTCTTGTTGTTTTGCCCCCCAAGTGAAATCAACATCATTCTTTAACCGAAGGATAGGAGTAAACGCATCAACCTTCCCTGACAGATTAGCTATGAACCTCCTCAAGTAATTGACCTTGCCAAGGAACTTTTGCATATCTCTCTTGCATGCTGGAGCTTCCACTTTCTGTATGGGCTCTATCTTTTTGGGATCAATCTCTATGCCATCTTCATGGATAATGAAGCCCAAAAACTTACCAGCTGACACACCGAATGCACACTTCAAATGATTCATCTTTAGTCCATAGTTTTTCATTCTTTCAAAAACCAAACGCAAATCGGCCAAGTGAGATTCAAAAGCGTCCGATTTGACAATAATATCATCAATATAGACTTCAAGTATGACACCGAGTAAATCATGAAAAATCAAATTCATAGCCCTTTGATATGTGGCGCCAGCATTTTTTAATCCAAATGTCATCACTGTCCACTCGAATAAACCAAGAAAACCAAGGCAACGAAAAGCTGTCTTGGACATGTCCTCTTCGGCCATAAAAATTTGATTGTATCCGGCATTACCATCTAGAAAGCTAATAACTTTATGTCCAGAAGCATCATTAATAAGCATATCGGCTATTGGCATGGGATACTCATCTTTGGGTGTAGCCCTATTCAGATCTCTGAAGTCAATGCACACCCTCAACTTGCCGGATCCTTTCTTTTCCACTGGGACAATGTTAGAAATCCACTCGGCATACCTGCAAGGTCTAATAAAATTAGCTTTAAGCAAACGACCGATCTCTTCCTTGATCAGGTCATATGTTTTTGGATTAAACTTTCTGGCCGATTGTTTATATGGTCTAAAACCAGCCTTTATAGGTAACCGATGCTCCACTAGCTCTCGGCTTAAACCTGGCATCTCATGATATTCCCATGCAGAGCAACAAACATATTCTTTCAATAGCTCGATCAACTTAGCTTTATGATCGGATTTTAAATTTGCATTTACAAACGGCCTAGGAGTTGAACCATCTCCTATATCTATCTCTTCTAATGGATCGGCCGATGTAAAACCTTGTCCTAATTTATCCATATCGTCTAACTCTTCTATGGACTCATACATATCGTTCTCATTGGACCGATATTCTACAAGTCGCTTTTGTAACCACTCTGAGTTAGGATCCATTTAAACATATCATACCTTGGAGCCGATTGCATTCAGTCGGCTTTAAAGAGACGGGCACGAAACCATTCTTGGTTGTGCTGAGAAAATCAAACTCTGACAAGTCACGTCTCGTTAAGCAAGTAACATTTGGGTGTTGCCAATCCACCGATGCCTCGGCCAAAGCAACACATGCCGAGTTATCGCATGAATGACTTCCACTTCATCATCAACCCACTGGATCAATAACTGGTGCATAGTGGATGGCACGCACTGGTTTGCATGAACCCAATCACGGCCTAGTATGACATTGTAGTTACCTTGCACCTCAGCGACAAAGAATGCGGTAGCCAAAGTTTTACTTCCCACTGTGAGCTCCACATACATCACACCTTTGGCTTCAGTTTTCTCTTTGCCTTCAAATCCATTGAGCACCATGTTGGTCTTTATCAACTCTTCATCATGCAGCCCCAATTTTTTGAAGACCGAATACGGCATAAGATTTACCACAGCACCACCATCAACAAGCATCCGAGTGAGCGGTGATCCATTGATATGACCTCTGAGATACAATGGTTTCAGATGTGTTACTGGGTCTTTTGGCTTCTCGAATATTGCATTTTTAGGGCCAAAATCCAGCTGAGCCACCTCCCCTTCCTCATTGACAGCACGAAACTCAGCAAGTAAGTAATATACCATTTGATATCCATACCTTCATGAACCGGCGTAGACTCATAGTCCAACATATCATCCTCTTCTTCAAGTGCATCCACCGATTCTGAAATTTGTCCAAGTGAAGAAGAAGTAAGAAGTGTCGCAGACGATGTAATAGCTATCACATCGTCCTCCTTTGGTGGCGCAGGTGCTGCTGTGATAGGTGTAGAAGCAACTGCATCTTGTATTTGCTTAGGCCTCCACACTTGTTTTGTAGGCACCATGGGCCGAGTGTCATTGAACAACTTATCCCTTTGCTTCTCGGCTTCTTGTTTTGTCATCTCTTGACTCCTTAACCTCTGTATTTTCCTCTTTTGTGTTTTTGTCAGCCCTGGAGGACACCACTTTGGCTGAGTGTATTTAGGATCTCTCATCTTCACTTGGCTGGTGTTTCCTTCAAGGTCATTAGCCGAGTACTTTGGCGCGATAGCAAGTATCGGCTCAGTCGGATCGTTATGCATAATCGGCTATTGTATGGCGAATGTTTCGGAGCCCAAGATGAGTGAGTCGGTATCAGTTTTTTCCTTGCCTTTGCTTGACTCGACCATTGTAGCACTTGGCGATTTAACACGCCATTCTTGCTTGTCGACCCTTTTTTGATTATCTTGCACTGGCCGATTGACACCATTGTTCAAACAGCCTCGTGTGGGATAAGAAAATCTCTCATGAACGGACCTCCTTGGTTCTGCCCAACCCGGATGAAAAGCATAAGGGGCCATTGGGGGCTGCCTCCATCCTCCATTGAAGTCCCCCACGTAGTATGGCACATAGGGTGGTGGCGACATCCATGGTCCTGGCGCCCACGACCCATATGGCCTTGCATGATGCTGAAATTCTCCCCGAGGAGGTGACCTTGAGCGCTTCCAATTTGATGACCGGTTAGAGCTAGAACCGGCCGCATGATTGGCATACTTGGACAACAACATATCAAAAGTTGGCTTGATTTTCTTACGCTGCACTTTTGCCTCATTCCTCTTCCACTTGCCAACTTCTGGACTCTTGGGTTTGACAAATTTAACACGAGTATTTTCTTGCGCTTGCGGTTGCCCCCCGAGTGCAGGATTCTTGATGGTGATTTTAATTGTCTCCTTGCCACAGGGTTGCTTGTCAAGCACAACCTGTCTCCCCAAAACCTTTTCACCCTCCTTGTCTTTCCTGGGCTCACCAGTAATGACATTAGCTTTATTAGCAGATCCGGCAACCTCCGGCCGAATGAGTAGCTTCTTTCCCTCCAAATCCATGGTATTCATTGGAAAAGGCTGTTTATCAACTTGCATCTCAAAAAAGTTCAATCGTCCGTCATTAATGGCCGATTGTATCTGCCGTCGAAAAACATTGCAATCGTTAGTAGCATGAGAAAAAGAATTATGATATTTGCAATAAGCGCGCCGTTTCAGCTCTTCAAACGGCGGTAAAGTATGAGATATTCTAATAATCTTAGCCTATAGCAAAGCATCAAATATTTTATCACACTTAGCAATGTTAAAAGTAAACTTCATCTCTTCATCACGATTCTTATGAATCGGTTTCGGATCATTGCAAGTAAAGGGTTTGGCCTTAGATGGCCAAACAAATTCAGTAGAAAAAACATCACCCTCATCGTCCGAGTGATCACTATCATATTCCACCATATTCATCTTTGGACGATCGGCTTTGTATCTATGCACTTCTCTGAGGTCTTTGCTTTGACTTTCCTAGGCCAAAGCCCTTTGTAAGACTTGGTTGATATTTAAGAACTCGTAGCCTTCTAGCTTTTCTCTAATGGGAGTTCTCAAACCACTCAGCACTAGGTCCGCCAAGTCCCTCTCGGTTATCACCAAACTAAAACACCGGTTTTTTGTCTCGCTGAATCTCTTGACGTAATCGGAGACCGATTCATCATGCTTCTGTTTAACCGATGTTAGATGTGACAACTTGAGTTCATTGTCGCCGCTATAAAAGTGATCATGAAACTTCTGCTCTAACTGCGACCAAGCCCGAATGGAACCATGGGGTAAAGAAGAAAACCATGAAAATGCGGTACCAGTTAATGATAAAGGAAATAAACGCACTTTCAATTCATTCAATGAGCCTGCCTCACCTAATTGTGCTAAATACTGACTAACATGCTCCCATGTGGTTTTTGTGCCTTCTCCATTAAACTTAACAAAATCTGGAATTTTATATCCTGGAGGGCACTGGATGGCATCAAAGTACTCGGGGTACGACTTTTGGTAAATCCGATTCCGAGGTAACTCAACTCCAAAATTCTCTCGAAGCATCTTAGCCATCTCCTCTCTAAGATTAGCTAGACCATCATCCATAGTGGACGATGAAGCTTGTGGCAGTGGCATAGGAGGTGTAGGGTTACTAGCTGTAGGTAAGAATTATGGCATGTATGTCGACCCATAATTTGGTAGTGGTCGAGTGGTTGCAGCTGTAGGTAGGGTTTGGTTCGGCGTTGCCACCGAACCTGGCATGCTCATGATAGGACTAATGGGTGCAGCCACAATCTGATTTGTTTGGGTAGGATAATAAGCCATCGGCACGGGAGGCGCTGATGCAATAGGTAAAGCCATATTAGGGTTTTGCACACTAGCAGCTACAACATCATTACCACTAGACGATTGAGATGTATTCTTCTGAGCATTAGTATTTTATATGAAAGTTTGGTAGACTAGATTGTTACCATCAGCAATACGACTTTCAATCTCAGCCCACTGCTCAGGAGAAAAGGCAGTACTTACAGAGGGTTTAACCTGCTCGGCTTGAAGAGGAGGGAACTTGATTTCTTCAATCGGAGTGATGTTGCCTTGGCGATCCTTCTTGAATTTTGCGAGGAACTCCTGTAAGTCCTTCTCCTCACGCGCCTTCTTGTACTCCTCATAAACTTGGCGATGATCGGCCGATATCTCATCAAGACTGGGCTTAATGATGTTATCGGCGTCTACCTCAGATGGCTTGGGAATATCAGACATGGTGGATGATGACGATTGATCTTCGTTTCCCAGCAGAGTGGCCAAAAAGTGTGTTGACACACGAACACGTCACGTGTACCCTCGACGCCGGGGGTGATACACCGCAGCTCACGTCGAAGGAGACCTGGTCGACAGCATGATACGCAAGACAGTCGGCGGGCGCTTTTGCAGACCCGAAACCCCGCGCACCCGGGAGGGACCCCGTCAGGGATTGCGGCGGCTATGGGCTGCCCTAGGTCGATTCGCTCGCCCCTAGAGCCTCGGGATTCGCAGTTCTCAAACACGAAGAATATCGAAGAACGAGAGAGAAAACGGTGGAGAGATAAAACGTAGATGAAAAAGTAGTATATTGATTTGTTCGATTGTGTGTTGTTCAATCGGCCGTCACCCCTAGGTATATAAGAGGCGGCTAGACTTCCCGTACAAGCAAAGGATTTGTCTAGGCTTTCCTTACAAGAAAATTACATCAATTCACGTCCAAAACCCTAGTCAAATTCGGACTGGTTTTATCCGAACTTTCCAAAACTGTTCGGTTTAAACTGGCTGCACCTTGCGGGTCTTTTTTGCGGTGGTAAACCATCTCGGATGAAAACGAGCCCAAAAGCAATCTTGACCGTTTCGACGAGAGCACAAATTCCGTGTAGGACATTTCTCCATCCAGGATCATTTGAATTAGCTTCTGAGCCCATCTTCAGCTTCTCGTCGGCTTGACTATCACAACCTCCACCCCGGCAGGCCTTCCACCCGGGTAAGCTTTCCGCACTGATAAGGTTTCACCCCGGCAAGGTTTTTACACCGGCAAGGGTTCCTCCCTAGCTCGGCAAGGCTTCTACCCCGGCAAGAGTTCCTCCTCGGCAAGGTTTCTCCCTCGGCAAGATTTCACACCGGCAAGCTTCTCCGCTGGCAAGCTTTCCACGCCGGCAAGCCCTTACATCGGCAAGGTTTTACCCCGGCAAGGTTTCATTCAGCCGGCAAAGGCCGAATACTTTCTCACTCGGGGCCGGCCCGCGAAGTGTTGCCTCTAACTTTTGCATACGAACCCGGATTCGTGACCATGCCAAAATCTGGTGTCAACACGCTCATACGCACATTCTATCCTTATGAGCACATTTGAGAGACTGGGCCGACATATCATGTTGAGATTTACGAAGTCATCATATGCGCCTAATCTAGAAATAAGACAAGCACCAAGACTTGAACTATGGCGGGCTAGGATACCACTGTCCCTCTAACCATCCAACCATGAGTTGATTCGCCTAAGTTGGACGTTTAATGTGTTACATGTGAGGTCTAAGTGGTGACTCAATGCTCTGTGATCCCAGTCTCCAATTTCTTTTAACACAAACCCTAGCCTCCAATTAACAAGCGTTATTTAAGTGTCTATGTGTCTACGTTGTACTTGATTTATTTCGCTAACACAATAACATAATTGTCTATATGGACTACGCCTACAAGACCAATAACAATTCAGCACACGTACTCTTGTTTGTTTTTATCTATGAATTGATTTAATACTCAAACTAAAACTTACAAATAGCGAAACTGAGCATAATTTTGTCAACTGTAGCTACGCATATCGTAATACATAAACGCGTATTTTGTTTTTACCGCGGACCAAGAGTGTCTTGTGCAATACTTGAGCGTATAAAGCATAATATTTAACAACTAGTCTAGACATAAGTGAAGAGTGCTTTTTTATGTATAAGTTAATGATAGTAGCCACTAATGTAATCTTGATTTTTCTCCACCTCTACATGAATCTTAACACGGGCACCTCGAACGGTAGCTCCTGACATGATTTAGATACAAAAAATCTCATGGATTTATATATGGTTTAGATACAATTGTTTGTATCTAATTCTCGGGTCTTAGAGTGAGTGAACACATGAAATGACATTTATATGCAATCTCTCTTAGCACATTATCTTTATATGTTATGTCTACAATACTTTTGTTCTTACACGCTCCATGTAGGAGTACATGTGAGTTTTTTAGAACAATTTTGTTAAATAACAAGAATACATTCATGCTCGATATATTCAACCACGAAGTCTTGTACCCTCTCCCTCAAATTATTTGTGTACTATGTTTTCGTTATGACAAGTCTTTGACCAATAGTTACTTAGTAATTAGTATATGCTTTATGTGACTTGAAATGAATATCATTATAGTCATGTGTAAAAGTAATTATTTATGATTATGTTTCTGCATCATAAAGTTACATATTAATAGTATACCTATTGGTCAAAGGCTTGTCCTAATAAAGCCTAATGTGTGAAGTAGTTTGGAACGACGGGAGTACATAGTCCACTCAAAGACTCTCCGATTCATACTTTTTTCAGTTTTAGGCTGCGAACCATGTACACCCTCTGTTTCTAAATGTACAACGTTTTAGTACTTCAATTTTCCTAAATATAAGATGTTTCGGCACCTCAAATTGAAGTGCCAAAACATCTTAAATTTAGGAATAGAGGTAGTTTGCCACGAGATTCAAATGATGCATATGTTTCTACTAAATAAACCGCCATATTGGCATCTCATTTTACGCGAGCGACCTGAAAAAGAAATAAAATTCCTCGAAACTCTTGTATGTGTTGGAAAATGGAGGCAATATTTAAATTTTAGGATTTATTAAGGAGCAAAGTCCATAATAAACTAATGATGCAAAATAATAGTCTAGCAACATGTATACCATGACAATTTCTCTTTTTGAACTTACAAAGGGTTGATTGGTGTAGGCTCGACTTTGGCTCAATCCTCAATGCATCGAGTATGAGGAGTAGGCAATGCAACAGGTGGTCATGTGAGGATGCATCGCCTATAACCCTCATAAGTTTCTTCATCCGGGTTCTCACGACGACAGACAAACGGTGATATTGCTTCGCCCTCCGTCGGTTCGACACGGGAAGGAGGAAGGAGGACCATCTTCCAATAGCGGCATGGGATTGGGAGGTGACTTTTTTTAACACAGTACAGACGCAAGCGATCACACATACACACATACACTCACTCCTATGAGCGCACACACGCACACTCTATTCATGTGAGCACCTTCTAGAGACTGAGCCGACATATCATCTTGAGATTTACAAAGTTACCGTGGACGCCTCGTCATCGACGGGAACATCTCCTCTCACTAAATCGCCGAAAATGTTGAAATAAATCCAGAAATAATGCGAGCACCAAGACTTGAACTCTGTTGGGCTGGGATACCACTGTCCCTCTAAGAGCAACTCTAGCAGACCCCGCAAAACACGCAAACCCGCAAAATTCCGGCGAGTATGCGGGCTCGGCCCATTTTTCTGGCCAGAACAGAGCCCGCATACTCGCCCGGCCTGCAAACCGCACGCCCCGACCGCTATAAGCGCGGTTCCCCGACTTGTTTGCGGGTCCAAACCCTATCCCTCGCCGCCGCCAAGCCACGCGATTCCCCTTCCCCCTCTCCACATTTTCTCACCATCGGCGACCACCCGCCCCGCCTGCAGCCGCCATGTGGGGCCGAATGTGGAGCTCCGGACGTAGCTCTGGCAGCAGATCCGGCGGCGGAAGGGGCCCGGAGCGCGAGCGGCGCGGCCGGTCTGACGGCGTGAGGAAGCGCGGGGCCCGGAAGTGGACCAACCGCGGCCTGTCGCCGCCGGCGAGCTTCCAGCGGAGCGAGACGGCGGAGTACGACCGCCGGCGCGCGTCCTTCTCCTCCACGAGGTCCTCGTGCACCGGGAGCTCCTCCTCCTCCGGCGCGGGCCTTCTTCCCGTGAAGAGGGAGTGGTCGGAGGACGAGGAGGAGCCGGACGCGCTCGCCTTTGTTCCCGTGAAGGAGGAGCCCGAGGAGCCCGCTCCGCTCGGCCGCCGCGGGTCATCGGGCCGGAAGATGACGTCATCGACGTCGACGCCGTTGCGGCCACCATCGCCGAGCGGAGCGTGTGCGAGGAGGCGCAGCGCCGGCGCCACGCCGAGGAGCTCGAAAACCTCCAGTGGCGGCAGGCGGTCGCGCCAACCTCGCCGCCAAGGTGAAGGCCGAGGAGTGGCGCCGCATCCGCGCGGAGCAGGCGGGCTCCGCGCGGTACGTTGACCAGTGCAGCTCCGGCGAGGAGGATTGAGCGTCCGGCTCCTCCATGGCGTCGTCCATTTGCCGCGACCTCACTGCCGTCAGATCCGACCCCTCTAGTACTAGTTTAACGTAGTATGTAGTATAACTATGCTTGTAGTTTGTTGATCATGTGATGAACTATGTTTGTGCAATTTCTTTCGCAAAAATGTTTTTTCAAATTATGCAGGTTTAGATACGGTTTCTGTTCGGCCGCGCTAGTTTTCGACCCGTAAATGCGATCTTCGTGGAACCGCAAACGCGTTTTGCGGGTCAAATTTTTACGGGGTCTGCTAGAGTTGCTCTAACCACCCAATTACATGTTGGTTCGCCTTTTTTTCAGTCCAAATCATTTCATCAAGCTAATGTATATAAATATTTTTCAAGGCCACAAACAAAAGATCACACTCCACTAAAACGAAATTTCATTTGACCTGAAAAGTCTACGCAATATTTCTCACATGTAGTATTATTAGAAGCGAGAGAAGTTTGACTAAACCTCTATTTCCGTGCGACGTAGAGTGTTTTGTGCAACGTAGAGAGTTTTTTTTTTTTTGAAATGAGCAACGTAGAGAGTTGACACAGATGCCAGCGTAAAGAACGCAAGCACGCGGACCATACATCCCTTCTACCGGATGATCATACCGCCAGCTAAAATATTCGCGCCAACATTCCTTGCTCGACCAGTGAGGTCGGTGCAACCGCATGCACGATACGAACGAGCGGCGACCATTCGAGCGGGGAGATGATTAACTAAATCATGTGGGCATACTATACCTAGAAAAAATCATGTGGATATATTAGCGCGCGATCGCACTGATCATTAGCGAGGTCCACACTCCACACCGCCACGGCCACTTTATTTGTTACACGTACGCACGCGCACACTCTCCGGCCACGATATTCGCCTCTTTCTGAATTTTCTTTGGGGTTTTGGGTGGAGGCTTCTCCTTAAAGCACCGGCCACCGGGGACGTCCATGTGAAGCGTGCAGGGCAGGGCAGGGGCGGCCGCTTATATACTTTTATTCCATATCACCTGCAAAAAAAAGTACATTTATTCCAAATATACATATATTTGGCCAGACTATGCAGAGATAGTATGCAACTAAATTAAGGGCCTCTTTGATTCACGGGATTTTAAAAACGTAGGAATAAGAAAAGTGCAGGGTTGGAGTGCCATGCACACTTGAATTCTATAGGATTGACAAGGAGTGTTTGATGGCATAGGGAAAACAAATGAATTATAAAAAGAGGTTGAAGTAATGTTAGATTTCCTATGAAATGTAGTGCAAAAAATTTCATAGGAAAAATTCCTATGAGATCCAATCCTATGAATCAAAGGACCAACACAAAAAAAAATTCCTAAGGATTTCAGTCATCCATAAATCTTATAGAATTCCTCTGAATCAAAGGAGCCCTAAAGGGTTGACTTCCTTTTTTCGAAGGCCAACGGCCATGCATTAAAAGAAACTAGCCCTTACAAGCCAACTCCAAATGAAACCATAAGTTAGAATAAGTTTCTTGGATAAACCAATGCTAACATCCTCTCTCGCACACGGGCATTGTTCCGTGATTCATGCTCAATGTGGTGACTGAAACTCTTGTTGGAAATATGCCCTGGAGGCAATAATAAAATGGTTATTATTATATTTCCTTGTTCATGATAATTGTCTATTGTTCATGCTATAATTGTGTTATCCGGAAATCGTAATACATGTGTGAATATATAGACCACAACATGTCCCTAGTAAGCCTCTAGTTGACTAGCTCGTTGATCAATAGATGGTTACGGTTTCCTGACCATGGACATTGGATGTCATTGATAACGGGATCACATCATTAGGAGAATGATGTGATGGACAAGACCCAATCCTAAGCATAGCACAAGATCGTGTAGTTCATTTGCTAGAGCTTTTCTAAGTGTCAAGTATCATTTCCTTAGACCATGAGATTGTGCAACTCCCGGATACCGTAGGAGTGCTTTGGGTGTGCCAAACGTCACAATGTAACTGGGTGGCTATAAAGGTACACTACAGGTATCTCCGAAAGTGTCTGTTGGGTTGGCATGAATCGAGACTGGGATTTGTCACTCCGTATGACGGAGAGGTATCTCTGGGCCCACTCGGTAATGCATCATCATAATGAGCTCAGTGTGACCAAGTAGTTGGTCACGGGATCATGCATTACGACACGAGTAAAGTGACTTGCCGGTAACAAGATTGAACGAGGTATTGGGATACCGACGATCGAATCTCGGGCAAGTAACGTACCGATTGACAAAGGGAATTGAATACGGGATTGATTGAATCCTCGACATCGTGGTTCATCCGATGAGATCATCGTGGAATATGTGGGAGCCAACATGGGTATCCAGATCCCGCTGTTGGTTATTGGCCGAAGAGTTGTCTCGGTCATGTCTGCATGGTTCCCGAACCCGTAGGGTCTACACACTTAAGGTTCGGTGACGCTAGGGTTGTAGAGATGTTAGTATGCGGTAACCCGAAAGTTGTTCGGAGTCCCGGATGAGGTCCCGGACGTCACAAGGAGTTCCGGAATGGTTCGGAGGTAAAGATTTATAGATAGGAAGACCAGTTTCGGCCACCGGGAAGGTTTCGGAGGTCACCGGTATTGTACCGGGACCACCGGAAGGGTCCCGGGGGTCCACCGGGTGGGGCTACGTATCCCGAAGGGCCCCATGGGCTGAAGTGGGAAGGGAACCAGCCCCTGGTGGGCTGGTGCGCCCCCCTTGGGCCTCCCCCTGCGCCTAGGGTTAGAAACCCTAGGGGTGGGGGGCGCCTCCACTTGGCTTGGGGGCCAAGCCACCCCTTGGCCGCTGCCCCCCCCATCTAGATGGGATCTAGAGGGGCCGGCGCCCCCTGGCCCCTATATATAGTGGAGGGGAGGGAGGGCAGCCGCACCCAAGTCCCTGGCGCCTCCCTCTCCCTCCGTGACACCTCTCCCTCTCATTGGTGCTTGACGAAGTGATGGGGTCATGTACCTAGGGTAGGGTCACAGACCTGATCTAAGTACCCTGCCCAAGGACACCCGTAGAAGAGATCACCTTCCAGTCGACCTACGAGGGACCCACTCGACTGACTTGAAGGACTCGACCACGAAGACTCACTCGACCACCAGAAGGTCAAGAGGCACTCGGCACTGCAACGGTCTGTAATTAAGTAGACTTTATGATAGTAAAGACACTTTATGTGGGGCGTTACCAGTAACACCCCAGACTTAATGTACCTTTAACCCTTCATTACGTGGGCTGGCTGGGGTCCTGGCACACTCTATATAAGCCACCCCCCTCCACAGGTAGAAGGGTTCGGCACCCTGTAACTCATATACACATAATCCACTCGACCGCCTCCGGGCTCCGAGACGTAGGGCTTTTACTTCCTCAAAGAAGGGCCTGAACTCGTACATCTCTTGTGCTTACAACCTCTCCATAGCTAGGACCTTGCCTATCCATACCTACCCCCCACTCTACTGTCAGACTTAGAACCACGACAGTTGGCGCCCACCATGGGGCGGGTGTTTTAGCGATTTTGTGGAGAAGTTGCGATTCTTCCGAGTACTTTCATCATGGTGGCTGCTGGAGTTTTGGTCGAGGGCCGAGAGATCCGTCTCGGTGCTCTCACCTTCGTCGCCGACGACTCCGCCTGGCTCCAGGAGGCTCCACTCGACGTCGATGCGCTCCCCGTCCGCGGTGCGACGCATTTTCGCGCATGTGTCCGCGGCGTTCTGCTGCGGCAACCGTCGACCCCGTATCGGTCGACTCCCCCATCGGCCACCCTCCCGGTCTCCTGCCAGCGCAAGCGCTCGGGCCGGTTGAGGCTTCAGCGGTGGGTGAGGCACGTGGTGGCTCGCCAGACGGCCACCACCCAAGTTGCGGCAATCGAGCCCGACGAATCCCTTTACGGCCTGTTCGATCTGTCGACTGGCTCCATAGAGACTGCATCCGAGTGCGATAGCAGTGATCCAGCAGCGGAAATCCTGATGGTCGATGGGCCCCGCAGTCCCCCTGGCTTCGCCCGTGATGGTGGGGCAGGCTACGGAGGCGACCCCGCACGAGACCACGAAGAGTACCAGCCCGAGCCACTCGACTCTCTGCAAAGAGAGGAACTTCGCCACAGGAACGTGGATGCCCTGCGTACTCCCATCGCAGGAGAAACCCCCGAGGCTCGCGCCTTGGAGGAGGCACGTTTGGCCAACTTGGCCGAACGCACTCGCCTGGAGAATCTTCAGCGAGCACTCGACGAGCGCGCACGGCAACGAGTTCCCGACACCAGTCGACGTCAACTCTTCCCGCCGACTCAGGTATATCGAACCCCAATCTAGAATTTAGCAGCTGCGACCCGTATTGCAGAGTCCATCCAGCCCTCTCAGTCGGAAGCTGGCAGAGGCTTGATGCAGATCAGGGATCTGCTCCGGGCAGCAGGTGATCAGAATTCGGCCGTGTCACAGTCGCGCAACAGAATTCACAGTCGATCCGTCGCTGCGAATACGGTTCAGTCGGCTCACAGCCCCAGATCGCCTCCGCGGCGTGAAGGGCGCGAGAATCGGCGAGACCAATATGGAGACCGACACGACCGAGATGATAGGCGTCGAGTGCCCAATTCCCCTCCGAGGGGTGGGTCTTACGCTCCTCGGCAGCAAGATGACAGACGTCAGCTCAGTGCGGGGCGAAGAGTTCCAGTCGACCCTAGAGAACCAGGCTTCGACGCGCGATCCATTATCGTGCAAGGCTTGGTCGACCGGAACAGAGCCCATCAAGGTGGACTCGACAGAGATGCGCCTACGAGCAGTCGAGTGCATGTTTCTGGTCCGGAATGTTTCAGCAGAGCTATCAGAGCCGCAGTGATCCCTCCCAATTTCAGGTTGGCAACAGGAGTCAGCAAGTTCACTGGTGAGTCTAAGCCTGAAACTTGGCTTGAGGACTACCGAGTGGCGGTTCAGATTGGTGGTGGGAATGATGAGGTGGCCATGAAACATCTGCCCCTCATGTTGGAAGGTTCTGCCAAAGCATGGTTGACTCAGTTACCTCCTAGCAGCATTTACACTTGGGAAGATCTGTCCCGAGTGTTCGTCAGAACATTTGAAAGAACTTGCAAGCGACCGGCTGGATTGACGGAGCTGCAAGTCTGCGTGCAGAAGACCAATGAGACTCTCAGGGAGTATATTCAAAGGTGGATCACTTTGCACCATACTGTGGAGAATGTGTCTGATCATCAGGCAGTCTGCGCCTTCAAGGATGGTGTCAAGAACAGAGATTGAGTTTGAAATTTGGTCGAACCAGTGACATGACCTTGAGTCGGATGATGGAAATTGCTACCAAGTACGCCAACGGTGAAGAAGAAGACCGACTCCGAAGCGGCAAGCACAAGCCGAGTCAGTCGGAGAAGGGAAACACCAGTCGGAAACAGAAGCGGAAGGCTGAACCGGCAGCTCCTGGAGAAGCTCTGGCCGTGACTCAGGGAAAGTTTAAGGGGAAACCAAAAGGATCCTGGAACCCTAAGAAGGTAAAGGATAAAGAAGGGAACGACGTGATGGATATGCCGTGCCACATCCACACGAAGAAAGACGAAGAGGGGAATATCATTTACCCAAAGCATACCACTCACCAATGTTGACTCCTGATCCAGCAGTTTCAAGGAAAACAGTCTAAGGACAAGGAAAAGGAGTCGGACAAGGCCGAAGGCAAGGAGGACAGTGAGGAAGGATATCCGCATATCAACTCCACTTTGTTGATCTTTGCAGATGCGGAAAGCAAGAGTCGATTGAAAGTCATTAACCGTGAGGTGAACGTGGTTACCCCAGCAAAAGCAAATTATTTGAAATGGTCCCAAACACCCATCACATTCGACCAATCTGATCACCGGACTCATATTGCCACCCCTGGGAGGCAAGCTTTGGTGGTCGATCCAGTTGTCGAAGGCACTCGACTGACAAAGGTGCTGATGGACGGTGGTAGCAGGCTGAATTTGTTGTATGCAGGCACACTGAAAGGAATGGGCATTCCGATGTCCCGACTGAGCACCAGTAACATGAGCTTTCATGGAGTTATACCAGGGAAGAAAGCCGAGTCACTCGGCCAAATAGCTCTGGACGTGGTGTTTGGTGATTCGAAACATTTTCGCAAAGAGAAGTTGATGTTTGAGGTCGTGGATTTTCAGAGTGCATATCATGCCATTTTGGGGAGACCAGCTTATGCACGGTTCATGGCTCGACCATGTTACGTGTACCTCAAATTAAAGATGCCCGGCCCCAAAGGAGTGATCACTGTCACCGGTGATCGGAAAAAGGCAGAAGAGTGCTTTCAGAAGGGCTCAAAGATTGCTGATTCCCAGGTGACAGCGGTCGAGTTCGAAGAATACAAGCAAAACGCAGATCCGAGTGACTTGCTGCGATCCAAGAAACCCGCCACAGAATCTGCATTTCAGTCGTCCGGTGAGACGAAGCCTATTCACATTCACCCGACTGACCCCGATGCAGCTCCGACCCACATCTCCACAACACTCGACCCGAAATAGGAAGAAGCGCAAATCCAGTTCCTCCGTGAGAACTGGGACATTTTTGCATGGAAGCCCGCTGACATGCCAGGTGTTCCCAGGGGACTGGCTGAGCATCGCCTAAGAGTCGACTCATCTGCAAAACCAGTCAAAGAGCATCTTCGGCGGTCCGCCGTCCAGAAGAGAAAAGCCATTGGTGAGGAAGTGGCTCGACTGTTGGCGGCAGGATTTATCCGAGAGATATACCACTCCGAGTGGCTCGCTAATGTCGTCATGGTTCCTAAGAAGGACAGATCACTCTGAATGTGCATTGATTTCAAGCACATCAACCGGGCCTGCCCGAAAGATCATTTTCCTCTCCCTCGCATAGACCAAATTGTTGACTCGACCGCGGGATGCGAGAGATTGTCTTTTCTAGACGCCTACTCTGGGTACCACCAGATCCGTCTGTACGGACCCGACGAGGTAAAAATAGCTTTCATCACTCCATTCGGGTGCTTCTGCTATATCACCATGCCATTCGGCCTCAAGAATGCCGGAGCCACATTTATGCGAATGATTCAGAAGTGTCTACTCACTCAAATCAGTCGGAATGTGGAAGCGTATATGGATGATATCATCGTCAAGTCACGAAAAGGTTCCGACCTGCTCGCTGACCTTGCCGAAACATTCGCCAACCTCAGAAGGTATGATATCAAGCTCAATCCATCAAAGTGCACATTCGGAGTTCCTGGTGGCAAGTTACTCGGTTTTCTCGTTTCCGAGCGAGGGATCGACGCTAATCCAGAGAAGATCGGCACTATTCTCCGAGTGAAACGCCCTGTGCGAGTGCACGATGTCCAGAAGCTTACTGGATGCTTGGCCGCATTAAGTCGATTCATCTCACGACTCGGTGAAAAGGCATTGCCTCTTTACCGACTGATGAAGAAGGCAGACAAGTTCGAGTGGACTCCAGAAGCTGATGCAGCGTTTGCCGAGCTAAAAGCTCTGCTCTCCACCCAGCCGGTGCTTGCTGCTCCAATCAGCAAAGAGCCTCTGTTGCTTTATATCGCAGCCACAGGACAAGTCGTCAGTACTGTGCTTACGGTCGAGCGGGAAGAAGAAGGAAAAGCTTTCAAAGTTCAGCGCCCAGTGTATTATTTGTCTGAAGTCTTGACTCCATCCAAGCAAAGATATCCTCATTATCAGAAGCTTGTGTATGGAATATACATGACCACAAAGAAGGTTGCTCATTATTTCTCTGATCATTCCATCATAGTCGTTAGCGACGCTCCACTATCAGAGATTTTGCACAACAGAGATGCAACTGGTCGAGTGGCTAAATGGGCAATTGAACTTCTTCCCCTTGATATCAAGTTTGAGGCAAAGAAAGCCATTAAGTCCCAGGCAATAGCAGATTTCCTCGCCGAATGGATTGAACAGCAGCAGCCGACTGAAGTTCACTCGGAGCGTTGGACCATGTTTTTTGATGGCTCTAAGATGTTGAATGGTTCCGGTGCTGGGGTTGTCCTGGTTTCCCCCAGAGGAGATAAGCTCAGATATGTGCTCCAGATTCACTTTGATTCCTCCAACAATGAGGCAGAGTATGAGGCCCTCTTATACGGATTGCGCATGGCCATTTCACTCGGCGTCCGTCGCCTGATGGTCTATGGCGACTCGGATTTAGTGGTCAACCAAGTGATGAAAGAGTGGGACGTGAAAAGCCCAGCCATGACTGGATACTGCAGTGCAGTGAGGAAACTGGAAAAGAAGTTCGAGGGGTTGGAGCTCCATCATATACCCCGACTGAAAAATCAAGCAGCTGATGATCTAGCAAAGATAGGTTCCAAGAGAGGAGCCATTCCGAGTGGTGTGTTCTTGGAGCGTATACGCACTCCGTCAGTCAAAGAAGATCCTTTCACCGAAGAAGCTCCACAGCCCAAGAGTGCCACAGATCCGACTGAGGTTGAAGTCCCAGCAGTAGTCGACTTGGTCATGGAGGTCTTGGTGGTCATTCCCGACTGGACAGTTCCATATATCGCGTATATCCTGAGAAAAGAGCTCCCGGAGGATGAGGAAGAGGCTCGACAGATCGTCCGTCGATCTAAAGCCTTTACCGTAATCAAAGGACAGCTATATAGAGAAAGCGCAACTGGAGTTGGTCAGAGGTGCATAACACCAGAAGAAGGTCGAATCATCCTCAATGATATCCACTCGGGAACCTGTGGTCATCATGCGTCCTCTCGGACCATCGTGGCCAAAGCATACCGAGCCGGATTTTACTGGCCAAAGGCGAATGAGATGGCGAAGGAGATAGTGGATAAGTGCGAGGGATGTCAGTTCTACTCTAATATGTCGCACAAGCCTGCATCAGCTTTGAAGACCATTCCACTCGTCTGGCTTTTCGCAGTATGGGGGTTGGACATGGTCGGTCCTTTGAGAACAGGGCGAAGTGGCTTCACGCATGTACTGGTGGCGGTCGACAAGTTCACCAAGTGGATTGAGGCTAAACCAATCAAGAACCTTGACGCCGGTGCTGCTGTTAGCTTCATCAGGGAACTGATATTCAGATATGGAGTCCCGCACAGCATCATTACGGATAATGGGTCGAACTTTGACTCGGAAGAATTCAGGGATTTCTGCAACTCTCAAGGCACACGAGTCGACTACGCTTCAGTCGCCCATCCGCAGTCGAATGGACAAGCAGAGCGAGCCAATGGTCTGATTCTCAAGGGATTGAAACCCCGACTGATGCGTGATCTCAAGCATGCAGCTCGAGCTTGGGTCGACGAACTTCCCTCGGTGCTTTGGGGACTGTGGACCACACCTAATCGGTCGACCGGAAGAACTCCATTCTTCTTGGTCTACGGAGCTGAAGCAGTCTTGCCGAGTGATCTTCTCCACAATGCTCCTCGAGTTGAGATCTACAACGAAGCAGAAGTTGAACAAGCGCGGCAGGACGCAGTCGACCTTTTAGAGGAAGAAAGGGAGATGGCTCTGATCTGATCGACCATCTACCAACAAGATTTGCGTCGTTTCCACGCCAGAAATGTGAGGGGTCGAGCCTTCTAGGAAGGAGATTTAGTTCTCCGAGTGGATCAGAAGAAACCACACAAGCTTGCTCCTTCTTGGGAAGGACCCTTCATCGTCACCAAAGTTCTCCACAACGGGGCATACCGTCTTTACAACGTCGAACATAATATCGACGAGCCCCGAGCTTGGAACGCGGAACTACTCCGCCCATTTTACACTTAAGTTTATCACTCGGATGAGTTGCAATAAAGTACTCCTGTAGTTCATGGATTTCAAAATAATAGTGTCATAGTTCCTCCATAATTTTTGTCACTTTTTTTTGTCCAATAAAATTTTCCCCTCAGTGGGTGACTTAGCCGCGAATCCGTTTCGCCTAAGTTTGTAAAAATCCTTACCGAGTGGTGAGCCAGACTCCCACTCGGAGGCTTAGCTGCGAATCCGTTTCGCCTAAGATTAAATAAAATCCTACCGAGTGGTAAGCCAGACTTCCACTCGGGGGCTTAGCTGCAGTCCAAGTACTCGCCTAAGTTATAAAAATCCTACCGAGTGGTAAGCCAGACTTCCACTCGGAGGCTTAGCTGCAGTCCAAGGACTCGCCTAAGTTATAAAAATCCTACCGAGTGGTAAGCCAGACTTCCACTCGGAGGCTTAGCTGCAGCCCAGTGCTCGCCTAAGATATAAAAATCCTACCGAGTGCAGAGCAAACCTCTCACTCGGGGGCTTAGCTGCAGTCCAAGGACTCGCCTAAGTTACCAAAATCCTACCGAGTGGTAAGCCAGACTTCCACTCGGAGGCTTAGCTGCAGTCCAAGTACTCG
>NC_041392.1:186368160-186381615 GCF_002162155.2 Triticum dicoccoides | reverse complement strand
CACTCGGGGGTTTAGCTGCAGCCCAGTGCTCGCCTAAGATATAAAAAATACTACCGAGTGAAGAGCAAACCTCTCACTCGGGGGCTTAGCTGCAGCCCAGTGCTCGCCTAAGATATAAAAAATCCTACCGAGTGAAGAGCAAACCCCTCACTCGGGGGCTTAGCTGCAGCCCAGTGCTCGCCTAAGATATAAAAATCCTACCGAGTGAAGAGCAAACCTCTCACTCGGGGGCTTAGCTGCAGCCCAGTGCTCGCCTAAGATATAGAAATCCTACCGAGTGAAGAGCAAACCTCTCACTCGGGAGGCTTAGCTGCAGCCCAGCGCTCGCCTAAGTGGATTAAGGAATAAGTCGACTGCAGTGAGCGTCTTGCTTTGAACCTGCAAAAGACATTTCGAGCCAAAAGCAATCATATTCAAACACCAAATTCAAGTTCAGATCGATACCTAAAGGAACCGAAAGTGCTCAGGCGCTAAGCCTGTTAAGGTTTATCGGTTACAACTCCACTCGGCATACCGAGGCAAATTTAAAGCCTCAAGCTTAGAAGAAGTTTTTTACCCCTCCTGTGGAGGGCTGGAAGGTGCAACAAACTCATCAAGATCAATTCCATCTGCGATCCGAGTGGCAGCAGTAAGGAAAGTTTCCATAAAGGACCTGAAGTTGTGTTTCTTGGTGTTGGCCACTCGGAGGGCAGCCAGCTTGTCTTCTCGCGCATCTTTGCAGTGGACTCGGGCCAGACACAGAGCAACATCTGCACCACACCGAGCCGAGGACTTTTTCCACTCCTGCACTCGACCAGGGACAGCGTTCAAACGAGCCATCAGCGACTCGAGGTCATTCTGGAGTGTCTCCCCGGGCCAGAGCGTTGAGTCGATGCGAGATGTGGCGACCTTCAGCCTTGCAAGATAGTCCATGACAGCTGCAACACGGGACTCCAGTCGGAAAACATTCATGGCAACTTCGTCGTTCACCGAAGAATTGACGGGGTCAAGGTTTGGTTCCAGCCGGCTAGTCTCTTCTTCAAAGTTTTGACAAAATTCTGCAAGGACGATCACCGAGTCAAAGCAATGGTCGAATGAAAAAACCACAGTTGAAAGTGATTGTTGAAGGTTTACCTTCAAGCATAAGAAACAACTTCTTGGCAAGACCATTCAGGAAGGCCTCCAGATCATTTTTCTTCTCAAGAGCAGCTTTCAGATTGGTATTTTCTTGTTCAAGCTTGGTAACCGAAGCTAACTTCTCATCGGCAAGCTTGATCCTCTCAGCTAGTTCAAGGTCTTTTTTCCTTTGGGCCCCCCTCACCTTACCTGCAAGTTACAGCAAGATCAGATTTTGAAACAAATGAAGGGAAAAAGCAGTCGTCGAGGTCTCACCAAACATACCTTCGGTCTCCTCCTTCGCCTTCGTCAGATTCTCCTGAACCAGCTTCAAATTCAGCTCGAGCTGAATGTGCTTGTTTTCCAGTTCAGTGTAGCGAGCCGCAAGGTCATAGGAGTTCTGCGAAGAACCAATCGACTAAATGTCAAAAATAATTCACTTCCGAGTGAAAAAGGAAAAATCACGTGTTTCTAAGACTACAGCCGAATTCAAGCATTCGACCGTAGTCTCGGGGACCACACCTAGTGGGTGCACTCAGCGTGCCCCCACTAATCCTATTGAAGACAGAGTCGACCAGTCGACCGGTTTGCGAAATCCAGTCGCCATCGTCAGCAGTCGACGACTGCCAGCAGTCGACCTTAGCCTTGGGGACTACACCCAGTGGGTGCACTCAGCGTGCCCCCACTAATCCTATTGAAGACAGAGTCGACCAGTCGACCTCAAAAAAAACAAGATGTATTCTTTAAGACTGTAACCGACTGCCAGCAGTCGACCACAGTCTCGGGGACTACACCCAGTGGGTGCACTCAGCGTGCCCCCACCGGTTTGCGAAATCCATTCGCCGTAGTCGAATGACGGAGAGACTGAAATTATAAAGCCTAAGGCCGACTGCCAGCAGTCGACCTTAGCCTTGGGGACTACACCCAGCGGGTGCACTCAGCGTGCCCCTGCTAACACGGAGTTTAAATCGGCACACCCAGTGGGTGACTACTATAAATTTTGGAAAGAAAAGTTTTTGATAGCATATCCTAACGGTGGTCGACTGACCCGAACATTGCTTTGGAGGGCGGAACTGGCGTCGTAAGCTGCCTGGCTCGCATCTCGGATGGTCCTCAACTGCTCCATCATGATCCCTGCCTGGCGTATCGCCTCCTTCGCTGTGCCAGCTTGGTCCTCTGGGACGTGGTGCGTCGTGAAGAGGGAGGGCTGCGGAGCACTCGTCAGTGGATCTGCGAAGGACACAGTGTGTCGAGTGGTGTTTTCCTCCTCCGCGACCAGAGTCTCAGGCACTGTCACATCCTGGGGCACCCTGCTGGCAGACGCTTTCCTTCTTATTCTGTGCTTCAGCGGTTCCTCATCTTCATCATCATCAGGGAGAGTGATAACAACATTGGATGGAGCTACAGAAAAGAATCAGAATTAGAGATCATGAGTCAGTCGACTAGAAACGGGTTAAGAGTATAGTACCAGGTTTTGAGGTTGCTGCGTCCTCCATCTCATGATCGTCAGCCCGGGCTGAGGTCTCAGAAGTAGCAGCACTGCAACTACAAAAAGTCAGTCGACTAACTCCAGCGCCAACCAGAGATAAAGTTCACACAAAACAAGAAGACTTAAGCAACATGATTACCCTGATATGGTGGGGATGGACACCTTCATCTTCGGCAGGTGCTTGGTCGGCTTTGACGGGGCCGCCCTGGGCTGCTTCGACGCCTTTTCAGTCGGCGCGGTAGAGGTGGTCCGAGGGCGCTTGGTCGACTGGGTAACAGTCGCAACCCCCTCGCCGCGTTCAGTCGCAGGGTCATGGACAAGTTTCGACCGCCTTTCCGAGCGCGGTGGTGCGACCTCCTCCTCCTCCTCCTCTTCCTCGTCCTCATCGTCATCATCATCATCATCAGCCTCAGCGGCGTCCGAGTCCCACTCCTCCTCCTGGCTCTCGCCCCCGCTCGCTTCTCCCTCCTCGGTCGGAGCCTGTGCTCCATTTGGCATCGAGTACAGCTCAGTGAGAGCCTGATAGACATCAAGACAAAGATCAGTCGACCGATCGGCAGAGAAAACAGAAATAAATGCTACGAGAATACAATGACATACCTTGTTTGGATCACTATGGCAGTCGAGTGGGGGAATCCTTCTGGCTCTGCGAGGATTATCCTTGTTCCCAGTAACAGCGGCCATCCACCTTTCCAGAGTGGCATCGTCGACTGTTTCTGGATTGACCCGAGTCACATCCTCAGTCCCACAGTACAACCACATGCAATGGCTCCAGAACTGAAGAGGCTGGATACGACGCCTGAGGAAAACCTCCAGGAGATCCATACCCGTCACTCCATCCCGAACCAACTGAACTACACGCTCCATCAGCATCTTCACGTCAGCTTTCTCCTCCGGAATCACCTTCAGAGAGGAGGGCTTGTTCACTCGGTCCATGGTGAACTGAGGGAGTCCACTCGACTGCCCCGGCGTCGACTGATCCTGGCAGTAGAACCAGGTCGACTGCCAGCCTCTGACTGACTCGGGAAATGTCATGGCTGGGAAGGTGCTCTTGCTCCTCACCTGGATCCCCAGACCCCCACACATTTGGAAAACTCGGGTTTTTTCGTCGCCTGGGCTCGCCTTCTTCACGGTCTGAGAGCGACACGTGAATATGTGCTTGAACAAGCCCCAATGCGGTCGACAACCCAGAAAACTCTCACACATGGACACAAATGCGGCAAGATAGGCGATAGAATTCGGGGTAAAGTGGTGGAGTTGCGCTCCAAAGAAGTTCAAGAAACCACGGAAGAAAATGCTCGGCGGCAAAGAAAATCCGCGGTCGACATGGGTAGCTAGAAGCACACACTCACCCTCTTCCGGCTGGGGCTGCCACTCTTTCCCCGGAAGCCTCGCAGCTCCATGAGGGATCAGGCCCTCGTTGGCCATGTCGAGGAGATCCTTCTCCGTGATGGTCGACTGGATCCAATCTCCCTGGACCCAGCCTTTCGGCAGGCGAGATCTAGACGAAGACCCGCCGCGGCTGGTGGATCTCCCCTTCGCCTTCTCCGTCGCCGACGCCTTCTTCGCGCGTTCCAGCGCCGCCGTCTTCTCCTTGACCATGGCTACCGGTGAGGCGCGCGAGGAGAAGTTGAGCGGAGGCGAGAGCGAGCGCGTTGGGCGGAGACGAAGGGAGCAGAGGGAGAATGCTGAGGCACTGTTCAAAAAACCCTCGCCGGGCGCATTTATAAGATCCCTTCCGAGTGGATGACAGGTGGGCCCGGTCGATCTAATCATATCTTGAAACAGTTGCGCGAGCGTGATACGTGGCGAAAAAAGCGGCGCGGGGATCGAGGCGTCTATGCCCCGTCCCATCTGAGCGCCGCGGACCGCTCCGCTTCACGCGCTCCCCCAAATTCCGTATCCCGCGGAATCCGCCAACGGCAGATCAGTCTGCCAGACGCGGGATTTCCTGCGATCTGTCGCTCGGAAATCAGCGAAGTCCAAAAGATCACTCGACGAAGAAAAAGAATGGATCGAGTCGACTGAAGAAAAGTTGATTCACTATCAACAAAGAGAATTTTTTGGTTCAAAGCAACGCACGACCAGTGTGCGAAAGCTAATCGGAAACAACATCAACTCCTTCATCACTCAAGCCTCAATCCATTCGGGGGCTAATGATGGGGTCATGTACCTAGGGTAGGGTCACAAACCTGATCTAAGTACCCTGCCCAAGGACACCCGTAGAAGAGATCACCTTCCAGTCGACCTACGAGGGACCCACTCGACTGACTTGAAGGACTCGACAACGAAGACTCACTCGACCACCAGAAGGTCAAGAGGCACTCGGCACTGCAACGGTCTGTAATTAAGTAGACTTTATGATAGTAAAGACACTTTATGTGGGGCGTTACCAGTAACGCCCCAGACTTAATGTACCTTAAACCCTTCATTACGTGGGCTGGCTGGGGTCCTGGCGCACTCTATATAAGCCACCCCCTCCACAGGTAGAAGGGTTCGGCACCCTATAACTCATATACACATAATCCACTCGACCGCCTCCAGGCTCCGAGACGTAGGGCTTTTACTTCCTCCGAGAAGGGCCTGAACTCGTACATCTCTTGTGCTTACAACCTCTCCATAGCTAGGACCTTGCCTCTCCATACCTACCCCCACTCTACTGTCAGACTTAGAACCCCGACACGAAGCCCTGCCGAGATCCCGCTGCTTCCACCACCACGCCATCATGCTGCTGGATCTCCATCAACCTCTCCTCTTCCCTTGCTGGATCAAGAAGGAGGAGACGTCTCTCCCAACCGTACGTGTGTTGAACGCGGAGGTGTCGTCCGTTCGGTGCTCGGTCATCGGTGATTTGGATCACGACGAGTACGACTCCATCAACCCCGTTCTCTTGAACGCTTCCGCTCGCGATCTACAAGGGTATGTAGATGCACTCCTATTCCCCTCGTTGCTAGATGACTCCATAGATTGATCTTGGTGATGCGTAGAAAAAAATTTAAATTTCTGCTACGTTCCCCAACAGTGGTATCAGAGCTAGGTCTATGCGTAGTTTCTATGCATGAGTAGAACACAAGTTGTTGTGGGCGTTGATTTTGTCATTTACTTGCCGTTACTAGTCTTATCTTGATTCGGCGGCATCGTGGGATGAAGCGGCCCGGACCGACCTTACATGTATGCTTACGTGAGACTGGTTCCACCGACTGACATGCACTAGTTGCATAAGGTGGCTAGCGGGTGTCTGTCTCTCCCACTTTAGTCGGATCGGATTCGATGAAAAGGGTCCTTATGAAGGGTAAATAGAAATTGGCATATCACGTTGTGGTTTTGGCGTAGGTAAGAAACGTTCTTGCTAGAAACCTATAGCAGCCACGTAACACTTGCAACAACAATTAGAGGACGTCTAACTTGTTTTTGCAGCATATGCTGTGTGATGTGATATGGCCAAAAGGATGTGATGAATGATATATGTGATGTATGAGATTGGTCATGTTCTTGTAATAGGAATCACGACTTGCATGTCGATGAGTATGACAACCGGCAGGAGCCATAGGAGTTGTCTTAATTTATTTATGACCTGCGTGTTAACATAAATGTGATGTAATTACTTTACTTTATCGCTAACCGTTAGCCATAGTAGTAGAAGTAATAGTTGACGAGACAACTTCATGAAGACACGATGATGAAGATCATGATGATGGAGAACATGGTGTCATGCCGGTGACAACGATGATCATGGCGCCCCGAAGATGGAGATCAAAAGGAGCAAAATGATATTGGCCATATCATGTCACTATTTGATTGCATGTGATGTTTATCATATTTTACATCTTATTTGCTTAGAACGACGGTAGCATAAATAAGATGATCCCTCACAATAATTTCAAGAAAAAGTGTTCCCCCTAACTGTGCACCGTTGCTAAGGTCCGTTGTTCTGAAGCACCACATGATGATCGGGTGTGATAGGAATACAACGGGTGTAAGCCAGATTTACACACGCAATACACTTAGGTTGAACTGACGAGCCTAGCATGTACAGACATGGCCTCGAAACACGGAAGACCGAAAGGTCGAACATGAGTCGTATAGAAGATACGATCAACATGAAGATGTTCACCGATGATGACTAGTCCGTCTCACGTGATGATCGGACACGGCCTAGTTGAATCGGATCATGTGTCACTTAGATGACTAGAGGGATGTCTATCTGAGTGGGAGTTCATTGAATAATTTGATTAGATGAACTTAATTATCATGAACTTAGTCTAAAATCTTTACAATATGTCTTGTAGATCAAATGGCCCACGCTAATGTTGTCCTCAACTTCAACGCGTTCCTAGAGAAAACCAAGTTGAAAGACGATGGTAGCAACTATACGGACTGGGTCTAGAACTTGAGGATCATCCTCATAGCTGCCAAGAAAGCATATGTCCTTGAAGCACCGCTAGGTGAAGCACCACCCCCAGCAAACCAAGACGTTATGAACGCTTAGCAGTCCCGTGTTGATGATTACTCCCTGGTTCAGTGCGGCATGCTTTACAACTTAGAACCGGGGCTCCATAAGAGTTTTGAGCAACACGGAGCATATGAGATGTTCCAAGAGCTGAAAATGGTTTTCCAAGCTCATGCCCGGGTCGAGAGATATGAAGTCTCCGACAAGTTCTATAGTTGTAAGATGGAGGAGAATAGTTCCGTCAGCGAGCACATACTCAAAATGTCTGGGTTGCACAACCGCTTGTCTCAGCTGGGATTTAATCTCCCAGATGACGCGGTCATTGACAGAATCCTTCAGTCGCTCCCACCTAGTTACAAGAGCTTTGTGATGAACTTCAATATGCAGGGGATGGAAAAGACCATTCCTGAGGTATATCCGATGCTGAAATCAGCGGAGGTGGAAATCAAAAAGGAACATCAAGTGTTGACGGTGAATAAAACCACTAAGTTCAAGAAAGGCAAGGGTAAAAAGAACTTCAAGAAGGACGGCAAGGGAGTTGCCGCGCCCGGTAAGCAAGCTGCCGGGAAGAAGCCAAAGAATGGACCCAAGCCCGAGACTGAGTGTTTTTATTGCAAGGGAAGTGGTCACTGGAAGCGGAACTGCCCCAAGTACTTAGCGTACAAGAAGGCCGGCAACACCAAAGGTATATGTGATATACATATTATTGATGTGTACCTTACCAGTACTCGTAGTAGCTCCTGGGTATTTGATACTGATGCGGTTGCTCATATTTGTAACTCAAAACAGGAGCTGTGGAATAAGCGGAGACTGGTGAAGGACGAGGTGACGATGCGTGTCGGGAATGGTTCCAAGGTCGATGTGATCGCCGTCGGCACGTTACCTCGACATTTACCTACGGGATTAGTTTTAAACATCAATAATTGTTATTTAGTGCCAGCTTTGAGCATGAACATTGTATCAGGATCTCGTTTAATACGAGATGGCTACTCATTTAAATCCGAGAAAAATGGTTGTTCTATTTATATGAGAGATATGTTTTATGGTCATGCCCCGCTGGTCAATGGTTTATTCTTATTTAATCTCAAACGTGATGTTACACATATTCATAGTGTGAATACCAAAAGATGTAAGGTTGATAATGATAGTCCCACATACTTGTGGCACTGCCGCCTTGGTCACATTGGTGTCAAACGCATGAAGAAACTCCATGCAGATGGACTTTTGGAGTCTCTTGATTATGAATCATTTGACACGTGCGAACCATGCCTCATGGGCAAAATGACCAAGACTCCGTTCTCCGGAACAATGGAGCGAGCAACCAACTTATTGGAAATCATACATACTGATGTGTGCGGTCCAATGAGTGTTGAGGCTCGCGGTGGCTATCGTTATGTTCTCACCCTCACTGATGACTTGAGTAGATATGGGTATGTCTACTTAATGAAACACAAGTCTGAGACCTTTGAAAAGTTCAAGGAATTTCAGAGTGAGGTTGAGAATCAACGTGACAGGAAAATCAAGTTCTTGCGATCAGATCATGGGGGAGAATACTTGAGTCACGAATTTGGCATGCACTTAAGGAAATGTGGAATAGTTTCACAACTCACGCCGCCTGGAACACCTTAGCGTAATGGTGTGTCCGAACGTCGTAATCGCACTCTATTGGATATGATGCGATCTATGATGTCTCTTACCGATCTACCGCTGTCATTTTGGGGCTATGCTTTAGAGACTGCCGCATTCACTTTAAATAGGGCTCCGTCGAAATCCATTGAGACGACACCGTATGAATTATGGTTTGGGAAGAAACCTAAGCTGTCGTTTCTAAAAGTTTGGGGATGCGATGCTTATGTGAAGAAACTTCAACCTGAAAAGCTCGAACCCAAATCGAAAAAATGCGTCTTCATAGGATACCCTAAAGAAACTATTGGGTATACCTTCTACCTCAGATCCGAAGGCAAGATCTTTGTTGCCAAGAATGGATCCTTTCTAGAGAAAGAGTTTCTCTCGAAAGAAGTAAGTGGGAGGAAAGTAGAACTTGTTGAAGTATTACCTCTTGAACCAGAGAGTGGCGCAGCTCAGGAAAACGTTCCTGAGGTGCCTGCACCGACTAGAGAGGAAGTTAATGATGATGATCATGAAACTTCAGATCAAGTTGCTACTGAACTTCGTAGGTCCACAAGGACACGTTCCGCACCAGAGTGGTACGGCAACCCTGTCCTGGAAATCATGTTGTTAGACAATGGTGAACCTTCGAACTATGAAGAAGCGATGGTGGGCCCAGATTTTGACAAATGGCTGGAAGCCATGAAATCCGAGATAGGATCCATGTATGAAAACGAAGTATGGACTTTAACTGACTTGCCCGATGATCGGCGAGCCATAGAAAATAAATGGATCTTTAAGAAGAAGACAAACGCGGATGGTAATGTGACCATCTATAAAGCTCGGCTTGTCGCTAAGGGTTATCGACAAGTTCAAGGGGTTGACTACGATGAGACTTTCTCACCCGTAGCGAAGCTGAAGTCCGTCCGAATCATGTTAGCAATCACCGCATTCTATGATTATGAGATATGGCAAATGGACGTCAAAACGGCATTCCTTAATGGTTTCCTTAAGGAAGAATTGTATATGATGCAACCGGAAGGTTTTGTCGATCCTAAGAATGCTGACAAGGTGTGCAAGCTCCAACGCTCAATCTATGGGTTGGTGCAAGCATCTCGGAGTTGGAACATTCGTTTTGATGAGATGATCAAAGCGTTTGGGTTTACACAGACTTATGGAGAAGCCTGCGTTTACAAGAAACTGAGTGGGAGCTCTGTAGCATTTCTCATATTGTATGTGGATGACATACTGTTGATGGGAAATGATATAGAATTCTTGGAAAGCATAAAGGCCTACTTGAACAAGTGTTTTTCAATGAAGGATCTTGGAGAAGCTGCTTACATATTAGGCATCAAGATCTATAGAGATAGATCGAGACGCCTCATTGGTCTTTCACAGAGTACGTACCTTGACAAAATATTGAAGAAGTTCAATATGGATCAGTCAAAGAAGGGGTTCTTGCCTGTGTTGCAAGGTACGAGATTGAGCACGGCTCAATGCCCGACCACGGTAGAAGATAGAGAAAAGATGAGTGTCGTCCCCTATGCCTCGGCCATAGGGTCTATCATGTATGACATGCTGTGTACCAGACCTGATGTAAACCTTGACCTAAGTTTGGTAGGAAGGTACCAAAGTAATCCCGACATGAAACACTGGACAGCGGTCAAGAATATCTTGAAGTACCTGAAAAGGACTAAGGATATGTTTCTCCTTTATGGAGGTGACGAAGAGCTCGTCGTAAAGGGTTACGTCGATGCTAGCTTCGACACAGATCTGGATGACTCCAAGTCACAAACTGGATACGTGTATATTTTGAATGGTGGGGCGGTCAGGTGGTGCAGTTGCAAGCAAAGCATCGTGGCGGGATCTACATGTGAAGCGGAGTACATGGCAGCCTCGGAGGCATCACAAGAAGCAATCTGGGTGAAGGAGTTCCTTACCGACCTAGGAGTTATTCCCAATGCATCGGGCCCGATGACTCTCTTCTGTGACAACACTGGAGCTATTGCCCTTGCCAAGGAGCCCGGGTTTCACAGGAAGACCACGCATATCAAGTGTCGCTTCAACTCCATTCGTGAAAATGTTCAAAATGGAGACGTAGATATTTGTAAAGTGCATACAGACCTGAATGTCGCAGATCCGTTAACTAAACCTCTCCCTCGAGCAAAACATGATCAACACCAGAACTCTATGGGTGTTCGATTCATCACAATGTAACTAGATTATTGACTCTAGTGCAAGTGGGAGACTGTTGGAAATATGCCCTAGAGGCAATAATAAAATGGTTATTATTATATTTCCTTGTTCATGATAATTGTCTATTGTTCATGCTATAATTGTGTTATCCGGAAATCGTAATACATGTGTGAATATATAGACCACAACATGTCCCTAGTAAGCCTCTAGTTGACTAGCTCATTGATCAATAGATGGTTACGGTTTCCTGACCATGGACATTGGATGTCATTGATAATGGGATCACATCATTAGGAGAATGATGTGATGGACAAGACCCAATCCTAAGCATAGCACAAGATCGTGTAGTTCGTTTGCTAGAGCTTTTCTAAGTGTCAAGTATCATTTCCTTAGACCATGAGATTGTGCAACTCCCGGATACCGTAGGAGTGCTTTGGGTGTGCCAAACGTCACAACATAACTGGGTGGCTATAAAGGTACACTACAAGTATCTCTGAAAGTGTCTGTTGGGTTGGCATGAATCGAGACTGGAATTTGTCACTCCGTATGACAAAGAGGTATCTCTGGGCCCACTCGGTAATGCATCATCATAATGAGCTCAGTGTGACTAAGTAGTTGGTCACGGGATCATGCATTATGGCACGAGTAAAGTGACTTGCCGGTAACGAGATTGAACGAGGTATTGGGATACCGACGATCGAATCTCGGGCAAGTAACGTACCGATTGACAAAGGGAATTGAATACGGGATTGATTGAATCCTCGACATCGTGGTTCATCCGATGAGATCATCGTGGAATATGTGGGAGCCAACATGGGTATCCAGATCCAGCTGTTGGTTATTGGCCGGAGAGTTGTCTCGGTCATGTCTGCATGGTTCCCGAACCCGTAGGGTCTACACACTTAAGGTTCGGTGATGCTAGGGCTGTAGAGATGTTAGTATGAGGTAACCCGAAAGTTGTTCGGAGTCCTGGATGAGATCCAGGACGTCACGAGGAGTTTCGGAATGGTCCGGAGGTAAAGACTTATATATAGGAAGACCAGTTTCGGCCACCGGGAAGGTTTCGGGGGTCATCGGTATTGTACCGGGACCACCGGGAGGGTCCCGGGGGTCCACCGGGTGGGGCCACCTATCCTGGAGGGCCCCATGGGCTGAAGTGGGAAGGGAACCAGCCCCTGGTGGGCTGGTGCGCCCCCCTTGGGCCTCCCCCTGCGCCTAGGGTTAGAAACCCTAGGGGTGGGGCGCCTCCACTTGGCTTGGGGGCCAAGCCACCCCTTGGCCGCCGTCCCCCATCTAGATGGGATCTAGAGGGGCCGGCGCCCCCCTGGACCCTATATATAGTGGAGGGGAGGGAGGGAAGCCGCACCCAAGTCCCTGGCGCCTCCCTCTCCCTCCATGACACCTCTCCCTCTCGTTGGTGCTTGGCGAAGCCCTGCTGAGATCCCGCTGCTTCCACCACCACGCCGTCGTGCTGCTGGATCTCCATCAACCTCTCCTCTCCCCTTGCTGGATCAAGAAGGAGGAGACGTCTCTCCCAACCGTACGTGTGTTGAACGCGGAGGTGCCGTCCGTTCAGCGCTCGGTCATCGATGATTTGGATCACGACGAGTACGACTCCATCAACCCCATTCTCTTGAACGCTTCCGCTCGCGATCTACAAGGGTATGTAGATGCACTCCTATTCCCCTCGTTGCTAGATGACTCCATAGATTGATCTTGGTGATGCATAGACATTTTTTTAAATTTCTGCTACGTTCCCCAACAACTCTGCATTAGGGAGTCACCGGGCTATGCCAAGAGACCGGAGATGCCAATGGCCACCATCATAAGATCATATTATCGCCCCAAAAAAGAGGGCGAGGAGAAGGGCGGACATGATGAAGAAGACCACCACCTCCACCTCCATCCACATGGACAAAACGTGATGCCACCACCACGACACCACCTTGATGTCGCGACTAAGAAGCATAGTGCATCCACCCAAATTTGAAAGAATCCAGACGACGCAAACACTATCCCCCAAATTCAATACCAACAACAGAGAAAGCCACCACGTCGAAGGAAGATACAAAGAAACATAATTTGTCGCCGCATCATCACTGTCGGAGCCGAAGCCATGGACACCAAAAAAAAACTCTAACTAAACAAACTTAGACTACCGTGCGCACAGAGATCAAGGGATATGGTTTCTCTCCCTCTTGCCGCCATTGGAGCGGCCGACGGAGTCGAGGGAACCATAGCGACACCAGTAGTTGGGCGCCCTCTCTTCTCCTCTCTTTAGATGGGATGTTGGTGGCTAGGTTAGGAAACACATAAAGGATTGGCTCTTTGGAGTACCCATAATTGGGATTTCACTTGCAACTCGTGTTTGGACCTTGTTCTCATCTAATCTATGTTGGTGATGAAAACCTCTTATCCAAAAATGGTGAGAAGATTATACAGCTTGGGATGGTAGAACATAGACCAATGGTGGCTAGGCTATGGCGGCTCCGTCTCGCCGCATGTAAGGATTTAGTGAGCTTCGGACAATGAGGGAAATTGTATTAAGGCAAGGATAAAACAAGCAACCAAAGAGTTGGGTCTATAGGCATTTTTCACGTGCACATGAGAGAAAGAA
>NC_041392.1:186366450-186367863 GCF_002162155.2 Triticum dicoccoides | reverse complement strand
AAACTACCCCTCGTAAAGAAATATGATAGCGTTTAGATCACTGCTTTAGTGATCTAAATGCTCATATATTTCTTTACAAGGGAGTATAAAACTCAGCCACATACGGCCTCACATATTGTTTTGAGTTTGTTAACCGTTGGATTTGGCTCAGGTACGGTTGGGTTGTTCGGTAGCATGTAGCGAGTGGGTGTAGACCGTGGTAGCCCAACAATGTATATTCCGATTGTGTTTTCTAAAAAACATGTGTACAATGTAAATGGGGGCGTAATTACTTACGACATTCAGATGCATTTCTCATGAAAACAATGAACTCGTTACAAGGAAATAACCCAGGTACCTAAAATTTGATCATTCATAAACCAATTCCCGAGTCCCCCTGCAAAAAGAAAAGGAAGAAAAATCAATGGCAACCTTCCCAAACTCGAAATTAACATACAACTCACATGGCGCTTCCACCAGTCCCCTATCCTTTGATGACCTTTGCGCCGCGGAGGTGCGGAGGACCTCGACCCTCGTCGACAGATGAATCCCACTCTCATTCTTGTTAGGTTTTAATGTCTTGTTTGGGGCTGTGTGGCTGCGACGATGTCCCTAAGTAGGAATAAAGTAATCCACATTTGATCCCCGTCCGGATGGTGCCTCTAGCGTCATCAGGGGGCTTCTGGAGGTGTGTCTCAGTCGGATCTTGTGGAATTCGGTCGGTTCTTAGATGTATTTGTTTGGATCCGTCTCTTTGTTCATGACTTCATGTGCTTACATCACTTACATGTTTGATCCTTCCAATCTATGACTCTCTTTATCAGTGATCACTGAACCTCTGGTGTGTTGGTCATTTGGGGTCTTAGCACGACGACTTCCTAACTGACTGTCTGCTACTACAAGTTTTGTCCGGCTCCGATAAGGAGTTGACGACTCGTTACAGTGCCTCTAGTCGTCGCTAGGATGTTCATGACCTAATTTTAATTTTTGTTTCCTCGAATGTTCTTGCATGATTGATTGATTGTGAATAGATAGGAAGTTTCTTCGACAAAAAAACATGCAACTTAAGTGTCATTACCGAAAGAGCGATAAAATGGTAAAAATTGCAGCAGCAACAGCCTTGCCACGTGCCGGAGAAGATCTCCCCACAAGATACCTAATACAGCAATATAGCTCTAGAAAAATATCCAAGACAGATACAAGAAACAAACACCGGCATGTGAGCCGCGAGAGCAATGCAAAACTCCAACAAGGAGCGGCAAATTTAATCAGGTCCCTGCACAGCACTGTCAAACACAGCGGCACGCCGAGCCAAACCGAAAAGAAAATAAAAACGAGAAGCGGATCGAGTCGTCGTCGCCGTCGCCGTCGCCGCCGTCAGTTTAAACGGCGTGAACCCGCGCCGGCCCCGTCGTCAGTCACGGGCCCAAACGC
>NC_041392.1:186345427-186366229 GCF_002162155.2 Triticum dicoccoides | reverse complement strand
ACACGCATTAATACGGCTACGCGCACCCCGGCAGAGGAGTGTGTGCGTCACGGCCACTCCCACCGACGCCGCGGCCCAAAAATAACTAGGCGCCCCACAAATCGCTCCCCCTCGCCCTCTCTCTCTCTCTCCCCCTCCGTCCTCTGCCCCGAGATCCGCCCCGCGACCCCGTCACCCCGCCCCGCCCCGCTCGCCCCTCTCCGGCGCCGATCCCCCGACCCCGCCGCCCATTTCGGCGCCCACCGGTGCCCGTCCCCCACGGCTGCACGTGTCCGCTCCGGCCTGCTTTTGGCAGCCGATCGATACGGCGCCGCGCCCGACGTGCCGGACGGGCGGTTGCTGCTCGCCGGAGGAGGCAGCGAGGGCCGTCTGCGGCCGCGTTTCTCTCGCGAACGTCCCGGCGCTTTCGTCGGTGGTGGACCGACGGCGAGGGAGGCCTTGTGCGGTGCTGCATTGGGTGGGAACGGAGCCAGAGCCAGGCGGGCTCCTCGAGGCGGCGGCGGATTTGAGGCTCGGATGCTTGCTGCTGCTGCTGCCAAGGCTCTGCTCCCGTCGTTCCATGGTTGTTGATGGCGTGGAAGGCGGCCATGGGGGGTAAGGCGGCCGGCATCGGAGGCGAGAAGCTCAAGTGCCCGCCGTCGTCCGCCGCAAGGTCGCGGATGAAGCTCTGGATGGTGCGCGCCACCACCACCGTCCTGCTCTGGACCTGCGTCATGCAGCTCACCGCCGTCGGCGAGACGTGGGGGCCCCGGGTGCTCAAGGGATGGCCCTCCTGCCTCACGGCCCCCGAGGAGGCCGCCGCCGTGCGCCCGGCCGTCGTCGAGAGGGCCGCGTTGCTGCCGCCCAAAAGTGAGTCCGATTCTTCGCTCGCTCGCTCTCTCGCTTTCGCTCGCCCTGTTCGATCCGCTCCGTGTCCGAATGCTGTTCCTAGGACATCGACAGGCCGCCAGCATTTTGGTCTGGTACATCCATCCAAAATCTCCACCGTAGATTTCACCGACCTGGGATGATAAAGATTGGTGGTTGGCGTAGATTTTGCTCATTTTCCTGCGCTTGCAAATTTGCGTAATTTACCTCGGGTGACGCGGATTCCATTCCGTGGTAATCTTGTAGAAACTGGGCAATGTAGGATCTCCTTTCGATTGGTGCCTAGGTGGGTCAGGAGGAGTCTTCACTATTCTGGTCGTTCGCAGCCTGCACGATAGATTCATGTTTTGGGTTCTTTCCATGTTAGGATCACACTTTTTAGGTTGGTTGAACCTGAATACTTGAATATGCTTTTACTGCTGGCAATCATTCATGACTCCAACCGATGTTTTGGTCCCTCATAATTATGCCTATCATTTTTCACATCGATAGAAAAGGAATGCCCAGCTGCTTTTGAGTAACTGAAGCAACGTTTTGTGAGCTAACTGTATTGGAACTTTTGTGCGTAGCATTCACGTTCTGTAGGCTAACTGTTGGTATGTTCAGTTAGATCATGGCGCTTCGACGTGTTTGCAAACTGTGTCCTCATTCATAATTATGAGTCTTTTCCAGCATGGAAAGTTACATTTATATGACTCGAGGGACTGCTAAAGTATGCTCGATTTTCCTGTTGCCACAAATACTCAGTGTACATCACCGCATTAATATTGCTTTGTTTGTTATTAGTACAGCCTTGCCTTGAATATTTAAGCACCTGCTATATCTGTGCTAATGTTTTATTGCTGTCATCATCTTGCAGGAATTTACAGGAACAATGGTTATTTGATGGTCTCATGCAATGGTGGTCTTAACCAAATGCGAGCTGCTGTAAGATATTGGAAATCTCTGTTCATAATTTTTGTAATAAGTGATGTCCTTGGCAACCATTGACTCTTAATATTGGTTTCTTTTCTCTATGTTTTGTTCTATTAGATATGTGACATGGTTGTAATAGCAAGATATTTGAATGTCACTTTGGTGGTCCCAGAGTTGGACAAGACTTCTTTTTGGAATGACCCGAGGTACAGTTTGACACCTTGATATTAGTTTCATTTGCCTGTTTTTTTTTCTTGAACTATCAGCGAGCTTTGCCTTTAATGTTGATCCATTCTGCACTGCAGTGAGTTCCAAGATATATTTGACGTTGAACACTTTATAACCTCCTTGCGAGACGAAGTTCGCATCTTGAGAGAACTGCCTCCAAGGGTAAAGCGAAGAGTTGAACTTGGTATGTTCCACTCAATGCCACCCATCAGTTGGTCTGATATCTCCTATTACCATAATCAGGTATGCTTCATGTCACATTATGCTAAGGCTGCTTTGGAGCATAATATTGAATAAGCTAATGGTTGATTAAATTTGATCCAGATTCTTCCATTGATTCGGAAACACAAGGTTCTGCATTTGAATAGAACTGACGCTAGGCTAGCAAACAATGGTTTACCTATGGAGATTCAAAAACTGAGATGCCGAGTAAATTATGCCTCTCTAAGATTTACCGCCGAGATTGAAGATCTGGGCAAGCGTGTAATTAGAATACTTCGCCAAAATGGTCCTTTCTTGGTACTTCATTTACGTTACGAAATGGATATGCTGGCTTTCTCTGGTTGTACTCAAGGGTGCAGTAACGAAGAGGCAGAAGAGCTCACAAGAATGAGGTGAATATTTTGGTATTATTATACTCCTAATTTAGTTCTTAGGACAACACCTGTTCGTAGAGTGGGCCGTTAAAACATTCAATTAGACATGCTCTTACTACAGCTGTCAAACTATTGTTGTCCTTTTAGGTATGCTTATCCATGGTGGAAAGAGAAAATCATCGACTCGGATTTGAAAAGAAAAGATGGCTTTTGCCCATTGACGCCAGAGGAGACCGCTCTTGTTCTCAGAGCATTGGACATCGATAGAAGTATGCAAATATACATCGCAGCTGGGGAAATATATGGTGGAAAACGCAGGATGGCAGCTCTCACTTCAGCTTATCCGAATGTGGTATGGACACAGGGCACATGTTTATCTGTTTATCACACTTCTATTATCTGGAAATGTCTTGCCTCTTCTTGTTTTCCTCCTTGCTGATCATATTGCCTTAAAAATGATTTACAGGTGAGGAAAGAGACACTTCTGGAACCTTCTGATCTAATGTTCTTCCAGAACCATTCGTCCCAGATGGCTGCACTGGACTACATGGTTTCTCTAGAAAGTGATATATTTGTTCCAACATATGATGGCAATATGGCTAAAGTTGTCGAGGGTCATCGCAGGTATGCATTCCACTTGGTCATACATTGCATATTTTCTCTCATAGCAAGTTGTGTATTTATTCCGATGTGTTACTTACATGTCACTTGCTGAATGCAGGTTCATGGGTTTCAAGAAGACAATCTTGCTAGATCGAAAACTCATCGTCGACCTAGCAGACCAGTACAACAACGGCTCGTTGCGATGGGATGAGTTCTCTTTGCTGATCAAGGCTGCCCACGCAGGGCGGATGGGATCAGCCTCAAAGCGGACAGTGATTCCTGACAGACCCAAGGAGGAGGACTACTTCTACGCGAACCCCCAGGAGTGCCTGCAAGACCCCGACCGCCTACGCACGTTATGATAACCGCCGCCACCCCTGTCAATATTTCCACCCACCTTATACCATTCTTTTCACAGACGCAGCAGCCGAACCAGAGGCCAGGTTTGTCGTTACTTCGAAGAAACCAACCGAAAGAGGGGCGGCTCGGCTCGCCATAGGTGTAAAACTCGGGGAGGGGGTGGGCGTGGGTGTTGTATATCTTGGATGTAGCTGCCTAGCTGGTAAATACTCTACACGTTATAGAAATGGAGGGCGGTTTATTCGTTCGTTCCACGGAAAATAATGAGGAGTCATACTGAAGATACTCTTGTATAGAAGATGGTGATGATAGAGTCTACTACCACGAAGAGGAAAGGTAAATTTGAGTGAGGGGGGAGATGGCTGGACCCACATGTCTGTCTCTGGCTGGTCTTCTTTTGGTTGTGTAAAACATACTAGCAGTTGTTCTTCTCCGTAGCCTCCCCCGTGCTCCCTCCCCGTCAGTCAGTCAGGGCTTATTTTTTTGTCAATCAAAGTTGCTGAGAGTTGTATACTACAGTGTTTATATTGGATCGATGTGGTTACCTGTGCAGAATGTCGCTCGCCACTTGGTACAGTTTTATTGATCCGTTGGTGCATCGAGCCCTTACATGGGGCTGATGCTCACGTGACCATGTGATGTGAGCTCGTGATCTGCGCCCTCATGTCGTACGATCAGGAACTTAGGATATTCATGTTTGATGAACATTTGTTCAGGACTCGAGAGCGGATTTTTCATGTTCATTGTGGTGCTGAAATGTTTCTTCACTTGCCATGTTGATTTTCCGTTTGCGGAGCTGCATTACTCCTCTGAGGCATTTTTTTGTGTTTCTTTTCTTGTTTGCTGTTCCTGAGATTCAGAGGGTTTTTGTCATTTTTCCTTGTCTCGTTGGCTCTTGTTGCGAGTGGCTGCTGCAGACTGAATCAAGAGATAAGAGAAGGATGTTCCACCGAGCTCTCTTAGAGCTCAGGCACTCTCGGCCGTTGGATCGGTTCGCTTGATGGAATTCAGGCCGTCGGATCGAGCCGCTGGATGACCTTGTCCGTCGGATCAAAGAAAAGTTACTGCTGAAATGAATAGTTACCCTGTTTCGTGCCACCGCCTGTAAAATTGGGTGGCCGTCGAGGGCATTTTCGTCATTTCACTCGCAGGGGTATAAATCACATTGGCTCCTCTGGAGATGACCTAGCCGCCGCCTCCTCCCGCACTCGCGCCCCCTCCCCTCTTCCCAGCCGCGGCTCCCCACCCTCTTCCTCTCGCCCCCGCGCCGCCATCTCTGCCTCATCCCTCCTCCGGCCACCACCTCTGGCTCCTCCCCTCTCGCCGCTCGTCCTCCTCCTCCCGCTTCTCATCCCCGTCGCGCCTCCCTCCTCCTCCCCACGGAATCGCAGGCGGCCCTCCCTTGTGCTAGCCGCTCTCGGTGATGAAGGGCGGCGGAGCGAGGAGCAGCAGCGGCGGGTTGATGCGGATGCGGCTGCGGCTCCCCTAGTGCTCCTCTCGTGCTCCCTCTTCTCATCGACGGCTTCTTCGGCTCCCTCCTCTTGGCCCAGGTAACATGGCCGGTGGCGGTGGCGGTGGATGTGGGGATCATGAACATCACCCTGTAGAGAGGATCGACGACGGCATGGGGTGGTTGCTCCAGCTGTTGTTGTTGCTTGGGGCTCAGGGTCGGTGTCGGCGTGCTGATCTTAGCACCCCTGACCTTCCTCGTGCAAACCCTAGGCTTCCAGCATGGATTGGTGGTGGCGGCGAAGGGAGGAGGCATGGACTGGGACGGGGTTGGGTGAAGGGGAGGCTACACATGGTGAGGGGTGGCAAAGATCTCATCCTCTCCATACTCCAGCTTCCACTGCACACTGGTAGCCTCTTCTTTCTTTCTCTTATCTCTATTTTACTTTGTGCTTACTCTGTTGTGCTTGATTGCTTGCTACTTGCATTGAACATCAATGAATGCCACTATGGCAGCAGGGAGTAGTAGCAATAGGTCAGCTCTGTCCCAATTGCAAATTTCTTTGTTATTGTGTACTGATATAAGCAATGAATCTTTTGGATGACCTTGGTGATTTCAGAATCTGAAGTGCCATATTTAGTTGCACTGAGAGAGAGAGAGGGAGAGAGAGTGTGTGTGGGTGATGTTAATCACAGTTTCCTTTTGTTATCCAGATTGGAATTGGCCGAAAGAATGATGTAGACTTAATAGTCGTCTGTTCTATTTGTTGTTAATGCCAGTTCCACACATATATGTCGTTGATCTAGCTATTAGCATTATGGTGGCATACTTATGTATGTTATTTCTATTTGCAATGTTGCCCATTGGATGACAGTGATTGTGTTGCTTGCACTATGCTTGGGGTTCATATATTTTGCCTGAATGTTGTCGTGCCCCTCCAGAGTTATTTATCCATGTCGTTGACTGCCTCTGTTATGATAGTTCTTTAACAAAGTGGTCACATTCCACAGGAAGAAGAACCCGTAGTACTATGAAGTTTCCTCCAAGAGAAACTACAACTTTGAGAAGCACTTCCTTTACCTTGCATGGAAGCTGGTTAGGTCATTGTCTCTCTCCCACATTGCTTTCTTTAGAATTAGCTGGCCTACCTTATGGGTATCCATCTCAGGTGCTCTTCTTCGCCGTCCACTCGAATTCGATGTACCACATGCCCTGCAGTTAGCAATCTTTCTATCTTTTTAGGAGTCTTGATGTGTTATTTTCTTCGAAATGGATGATTTGTTTATGCATGTTTGATAATCTGCTTTGAAATGTACGACTTACTGCTTATTAGATTGAATTATACATGTTTGATTCTCTGCTTTGAACTGTACGAGTACCTGCTTATTAGCCCTGGAAAATGAATGGCTTTGATGGGTGCATGTGTGGTCAAGGGATGGTTTGGTTCATGCATCGTACTTACACTGTGTTATTTGTTGTTGATTTGTAGCACAAGCTGACATTGTTTAACATCTTAGGTGGATGTGCTTGGCCAGAAGAAGGAATGGACGCCATCAACCTCGCCCGCTTCTGCACAACGCAGGTATAGCGAATCGTCCTCCCTTCTAAGTTGTTTCCATATAATTGGATGAACACCCGCAGTTCAGTTTGGGCTTGGGCAGTGTGTGTTCTTCTCGAATGCTTACTCTTGATGCTTCGTGTGATTCAACATCGATATTTTGTTCCTATTAATTTACATGTTATATTAATGAAACTTTAGTTATCAAGGGTGTATAATATCTTGGAAGCTTAGTGTTGTAATTGAATGTCCTTCTGCGTTTAAGCTAAAAAATGTTCATCTGCATTGATTCATTTTTAGTTGAGGATGAAGGAGCAACAAGCTCATAGTATTTGTATGAGGATAAGTTTGTTTTGTCGTCACATGCTCATTCAACATCAGATGGTCTATTTTAGCATTGTTGGTTCATATTGTTTAAGGATGTGTCTATTTTGCCAGTACTGATATATCCTTAAGCTCCTATCTGATTAAGGATGTGTTTCTCTTGGTACTGCATGTCCATGCTAATTGAGCTTTCTTGGCAGGCGAAGAGTCCTCTCGCGCCCTGGACTTTAATTTAGTTACCTCTCGTTCGTGCCACCACGTGTAATTCTAGTGACCCGCCGAGGACACTGTAGCCGGCCGGTCGGAAGCCATTCTTTTTAGGGCGATGATGATTAATCATGGCTGAAATAAGTGTGCCTTTGAGCAATTGAGGCACTTGTGGGTATCAAGTTGGATCCTCCCTGTTGTCTCTAGGATCCTTTTTGATCTTGTGATACATGTTGTCCTGTCCTTGGATGGTCATTCTTGTTGAGTGATAACCAGGGTAGCTCCACTGTGTAAACAGATTGATCTGATGATAAGAGATGACGGGGGTAGGTTATATGATCAAGAAAAGGAGAATCTGAGCCCACTATGCAATGAACCTTGAACCCTTTTATTTGTATTTAAAGGTGTTGCTTATTTATGCTCCAGTGTTTATAGTTGTCTTCTGCAAAGATTTCTTGTCTCTCATACCTTTATTGCATTTAAGTTGTTCTTGTTCTTTTATTGTTTGTTGTTGGTCCTTGATTTAATCTGGTTAAGTAAGTTGCACTTTGTTATACTAGAAAGACTCGCTCCCAGCAAGTTAACGGTTGAATGGCTTATTTTAATTCGGTGTGATACTATTACTTCTATTTTCCACAAGTTACCAGTTGCAGCTATTTTTTCTTACATGCTACAAATAATAATGCTACAGGATTTTTTGAGTGTTATTTGGAGATAATGTTGGATTGTTCATGTAAAGGGTGTCTGAGGTAGCATGTCCCATGTTGTTGTCTGCAACCATAGACACCTTTTCGACTGCTGTGATTAAGTTGTTGGGTTAATCCGAGCCATTGAGCAGCCATTTCATTTTGTTTTCTTTAGTTTGTGCTGAAGCTTTCCCCAATTCTGTCTGTCACCCCTGCATTTTTTGGATCACACACCAGACTAAATGTAGTGAATTTTGAAGGATGTGTGTTTTGTTGGCTTTGTAATTTATTTCCTTGCTAAGTAAGCATTTGGAGTTATTTTGTTTTGTTGCTACCTTCTGGACGACGGGCGGGCGGGCGGATCTATGGACGGCATCACCACAACCATATTCTGATGGTCTAATCTCGAGGTGAAAATACTCTCTTTGTCTCTCATTTATGTTAGTTGAATAGTTACTTGATTTGATGTTGGTTAGCGTACTGCATGTTATTTCTAATTTTTGTTAGTCCCATTCGCAACTACAACTTGCATGATAAGGACAATCGGATAATTCTAATTTCTAGTTTTTGTTAGTCCCATGGATGGTAACAATCTTTTACTATTTCTTGTTGTATGTTATCGTATAGTGCCTCCCTACTTGCTCAAAATCAAATGTACATCTATGAGAAGGTACAAATTAAGGTTGGTACGATGGAAGTAGATTGGCATGTTTGCAGAAAAAATAGCCATGTAAGTTCAAAAGAACGTATTTAACTATTGCTGCTATATGCTTTGTATATTTCCTCTCTGGTTCCTTCAAAATCGGAGAGGGCCAAGGTCTCCATCGTTGATTTTGAAGGAAGCAGAGAGGAAATAAAATGTATATAGCAGGAATATGTTAAAATATGTTCTTTTGAACTTACACGTTGACGACGTCCTTGATTGCAAGTAAATAGTTAACCCGATCCTTGCATTCCCCACCAGAAAAGAAAAATAAAGCCATCCTAGCAGATGTGGTAAAAACCGCAGTCAACTTATGGCGAAAGAGCTTACAATGTAAACAAAAGGAAGAATCACCCTAGATTCAAGCAGCTTCAAATGGGGAGGCAGAATAGTAAGAATACAAAACAAGAAAATAATGCAGCTCGACACTACAACGTTCAGGGGCATAGCAGAACAACCTCTGCCTCAACCACCTCTTTGAAAGTGCATTTTGGAGCAAGAGCTATGATTGGAAAAAATGGAAGCATTGTAGCATAAATACTTACATACGCTAATTACAATGTTAGTCACTTCAGACCCTTAGATAGCCTAAAAGGAGTAGTTTTAGTTTTTCTATATAGAACAAAAGATTTATCTGCAAATAGCAAAAGAACTATATGATAAATCTGCCCCCATCAACACCAAAGAAAAAAGAAGGTACCAAACAACTTAAGAAAGACAACAAAACATTCTTGGAATCTAGCTAGATATGAGCATCTATTGGATAGGAACAAACAAACTTCCCATGCAAAAACAGCCAAGGTAGCCAACAAACCTAAAAGGACATAAAAAAAATCTACTCTATTGGAGCCTAGCTAGATCTAGACATCTCTTAAACCCAATTTGCAGGAACCTAGCTAGACATAAATATATGAGCAAGTCCTAAAAATACAAAAGTGACTGAGTTCTGAGGAGCCAGGTGAGGTGCTTCGTTTCTTCTTTGCCTCGCGTGGGGGCGAGGGAGGAGACGAAGAGGAGCCGCCGGAGTCCACCAGAGCCGCGCCGGCGACGAAGGCAATGCCCAACCCGAAACCCTAGCCACGGCTGAGGGTCACAAGCGAGCGCGAGACGCCCTCATCCTCTCTCTCTCCCCTACAGGGACTCACCTATTGCCTGCAAGTCGTCGCCACCGACGGGACGGACGCGGGAGAGGAAGAGGAGCGGCGCGACTATCCGTTGGGGGCAGAGGAGAGAGGCGTAGGGGAGGAGGAGGCCGACCCCCTGGGCCACGCCGCCCGCGTCGCGTCCCATACGCCGCCGCCTTTACCTCGCCTCGCCATTCCTCCTTCCCTCCCGTGGGAGGTGGGGCCGGGGCGGGGCGTTAGGGTTTGGCGGCGCCAAATCGGGGGGAGGGTGGAAGGAGGAGAGGAAGGCGCGGGTGGGAAGGAGGCCGGGCGGCGGCGAGGAAGGAGGAGAGGGAGGCGCGGGTGGATAGGAGGCCGGGCGGCGGCGGGTGGGGAGGAGGCCGGGCGGCAGCGGGGAAGGAGGAGAGGGAGGCGCGGGTGGGGAGGAGGAGGCGGAGCGAGCGGGAGAGGAGCTGGCTAGGGTTTCACCACGGGCGGAGCCGGCCTTTTATACCCCGTGCGAGTGAAACAATGAAAATGCCATGGCGAGTAAATAGTTTGGCATGCTCCAGTTTATGGAGTACTCTTGGAAACTTATTCTTCCTATCTTTCTTTTTAAGGGGTTTAGAAGATAGATACAAATGATTATGTAAGGATACAACCCTTGAAAACTATGTATATTCTTATAGATAAATGAGCGAAATACTTGTTGTTGGCCATTCAGTTAGTGAAATTGAAGTAAGATCTGCAATTGAGACACCAAAAATGTTATTTACCATGAGCGCTTCCAATCTGCCGGATTCTCTTGGTTACTTAAATTTGTTATTATGTTTGTAGATATTATAATTTACACTTTGTGGACAGCATGCCCATATACGTCCTGTATATACATCCAAATGAATGGGATGGATAGGATCGGGACTATGGCAGTTGTTGCCATGGTAATCACTCCATTTTAACATTTGTGTGTTTATTGTTGGTCTTCGTTGGGAGGAATATGAGCAACAATTTGATGTTGATATAAAAAACTTTGAATTAAATCAAATTTAATTCTTTTTGCCTGTCCTGCAAAATATAGCTCAAAAACTTTCTCCTTTTTTGCTTTCAAAGGACGAAGCACATCTTCAATTAGTGAGTTGCTTTGTACAATTCATATTTCTTGAACTATATGCAGTTTACAACTTTATCTCTTTGATTTGTCATCAGTTCACTAAGAATGTAAGTAAAATAATACCTCAGGGTTATATCGTGTTGGCGACCGAGTGTGATGAGCCAAAGCCGCTTGACGAATTGTTGGTGTGCCATTTCTGCGGGTTCTTTATTTAACGCCACTTTAGTAATTAAAACAATGATGGCTCTGATGCCTATGTTGCTTCTTTGCTTCAAACTGTAACATGTGTTTTTAGTTCCAACGGTTTTGCATTACGAAAGTCACTCACGGGATTTTCTAGCTTTAAATTGTTACTCTGTTTCTCTGTGTCTGCTCTTCTGTGCCCCATCGGGATAGCCACTCACGCGCTGACTATTGTATTGGTAGCCCGCATAGAAACTGTGGGAAACAAAACTAAAACTACCGTGGAATTCTTTTTATTATTTGCTGCCTATACAGAACAAATACTATTGAGTTTTAGCTAATCTCTCGATGGTTTCTAAACGGTAATCTTGCCTGACCATTGACTTTTTGAGTTCTGTCTTAAAAGAGTATTGTGCACCAATGAGAGAATGTATTATGATATAATGATATGTTGAGTGATCTTCCTTTTCCTCTTAAAAGTACAGATTTGAAAAAAATCTATACTGGTTCAGTGTTTTGTCTAATTAGAAATAACTCTAATCAATAACCATTACGAAGCCACCTAATTAGAAATGACTCTAATCAATAACCATTACAAAGCCTCTATGTGTGTGACCGCTGATCTTTCCATTTTCTTGGCTTGCAGGTCGCTGCTAGAGCCGGACAAGGTCATGACTTGCCTTACCTGGTGAGGTACTGGCTAGGAAGAGTGCAAGCCACCACCACCACGTACCAGATGGTGCCGTTAAGGACATCGTACTGCTGATGATCTACAGGTCCATTTCTCCTTCTCCCTCTCTCTCATATGTCAAGCTCAATTCCTTATCATTTTGCACAATGGAGGTCCCTTGAAAGCCACTTGACCGAAATCCCCTGTCTTGTGATATGCATTTCATACGGTTGCTTTCCTTTGATATTTTTCTGCTTTGTATTTGTCTATGGATATGAACAAATATGATTATGATTCCTGCGTTGCATATGGCTGCTTTCCATTGATGATAAATGGTGAACAACTATGGTGTTTTTCCAGCTTAACTACAGAAAGTTGAAATGTGCCTAGCTCGAACCCACTTGTCACTCCAGCGTCTTCCTTTCTACTTCATATATGGTTCTGGTATGTCCTTTATACTCAGTACATTCATGTCTGGTTTTGAGATCTGCTAAATTTAATGTTGCGCCACATGCAAGATAGATTATCTCCATATATTATTACTTTTGACTGACAAGAAGTTCAGATATTGTTGCTCTGTACTGATTATACTGAAATTATTTCTCACTTATTGCTTTGGATGCTGAAATGTATTTCTGACCCTATACGAAAACAATTTTTTTGTAAATAATGCATAACATAGTTTTTCTGTCGATAAACAAAATTTTGATGTATAAGCACTACCAAATCAGATTACCAGACTAAGAAATCTACCGCTCGCTCCAGTTTAGCTGTAGTTCTAGATCAGGATTTTAATCTAAAACTACTTGAGGCGACAACAAAATACATATACGAATCTGTAATTTGTAGACAACTGTGATAGCTGTAGCATAGTTGAGATGTTGTTGTGTCACTATGGGTATTTACAAATGAAGAAAAATGATAAATCTAACTGGTCGGAGGAGGTAAGCCAGAAGCGAGAATTTGAGCAAGCCATGCCGCAACTGCATTAGGAAGGCTTGCATCACCATTATTTTAAGGAAGTTTAATCCACATATGTTTTGGGCATTTAATTTAAAATTATTGGTTGCATGGAAGTGGCACCTTTTAGTTCTTTGTGCTGCTACAAAAATAATCATGGTTGGGCTGTACATTTGACTGGCAACCTAAGTTGATTTTAGTATTTTTCTTCTTGGTAAGCTTTCAGTTATATTAGCAAAAATGGTGCTTGAAGGTTTCAAATATATCACACCAGAACTATTCCAAGATTGCTATTGAAATCTTCCTTCTGGAAGTACTTGAAGGAAGATTCTTGCCCAGTTCAGCCGCTTTAATATTCTTGAAGGACACATCAAAGATTTCTGGGTGATGCAAATTTATATGAATTACACATGGTATTTACTTTCAGAAATCAGGATAGTCTAAGAACGTTGGCAAGTTGTGATGGTTATCAAAGTAGATAACTAATCCTACTTAGTATTAGCTCTTGCCAATCACATTGTATACGTATAGTCTGTAGTTCTCTATTGGCGGCGGAAGACGAGGTGTGCGCTGAGGATCCCAACGAGGAAGAGGTGAGCCGCCGCGACATCGAAGCTCTCGCACCGCTGCTCCCCGTCGAGCTTGCGCGTGCGCTAGATCCGATGGCCAATACAACCCGTCCATTTGCCGGCACCTCCAAGCAACGCCTACAGCAGCGGGTGAGCCACCCTACTCGGCAGTTTGTTCTTTGCATCCTTTGAAACGAATCGACACACTACTGAACTTTATATCTGGTCTGCTGTCCTGAAAAATAATACTATCTACAAAGTTGTCTCTGTCCAAAAGATCACATAGATTCCAGATGATATGAAAGCAATTTACATGTATGTGAAATATGACCACCCCATGCTTTAATTTAAAAAGGTGTTAGTTTTCACATGTGTAACCTTTTCTATATCATTGAACCAGGACTCTTTAGGAGATCAAGTAGAAAATTGTTGTTGACATGGCTGTCGGTCGTGGCTACTACATTAATCAAAGCCAGGGCCTTAATTATCCTGTAGGTTGACTATACCTTGGTTTTAGTAGCTCTTTGTTGATAACTATCATACTTGCATAGCTGGTTGATTGATTTGATTATAACCAAACTGCACTGACATAATTTTAAGATCGTGATTATTCAAATGAAAAATGATGGAAGAAATATATGTACCAAAGTCGCATCTGTTGAGATCATGAGTAGGCACACAATTGCTCCTTCGAATTATTGTGATATTGTAGTCCTCTTTAGTCTTATAAATTATGTATTGTGGTGCTCCACCTCCTTTTCTCTTCTTGCGAGGACATATACTCTGCATGGGAAGTTGCGTGCTTGCTACGAGCTTAAGACGCATCGGCATCCGCTACACCTTTCGATGTACTTCTGTTGTTATGACGTATCTCTTGCTTTTGGTATATTGTAGTGAACTTATTGTTGTGCACAACCATTTGTATGCTATGAATGGGGTCTTTATGCCTTTGTGATCAAATAGAATCTATCAAAGGGCGGCTGCTCTGCTCTTTGTTATTTTGGATTCTGACTTGTTTCTGTTATATTGAACATCTATCCTCTATAATGAATGTATAGTTGTGAACCTTCTATCCTCTGTAATGAATGTATAGTTGTGACCCTATTGACATGGGCTATTACTATTCCTTGCTTGGGTCTTTATGCTGTCCAATCAAATAGCAATCTATCATAGGCAGCTACTTTGCTCTTTTTTATTTTGGATCTGACATTATGTCATTATTTAGAATTAGGCATGCTGCACCTATGGGATGGACCAGACAATGCACCAAGATATGTTGGCAACAATTACATTATCTATAAAGACGATCTCATGTTTGATTACTCTTACAAAGATTTGTACTTTGTTTACATCTGAGTAATGTGTCGAGCCAGACACCACCTGTCAGCATCAAAATAAGAATATGGCGCCAGAACCTGGATTACCACTAACTTAGCATTACCTGTTTGAACAAAACATTGGGACCGGCACCTTTGCGCCAAAGCGCGGTCCCGATCTAGTGACTGATTAACCGAAGGCTTTTATCAGCGGCCCGGGTACCCACTTGTCAGTTGTCACGTGCAGTTGGCTGGCTCACTTGCTTTTGTCTCCTATCCCATGCTTCCACTTCCAGAAATGGGAAAGACCACTGCTGGGAAGAATACAAGTATTCACCAACTGATTAAAGCAGCAAGATTTTATACAGATTTCTTTTTGTGGTGATTATACATACATTTAATTGCATTTATGAAACAAGCACACTAGGCCAAATAAAATAAAATAAAAACATATTTCAAGTGATCTAGAATGAAACGCAAAAACTATTAATAAAAAACTAAAAGCGCAAAGGAAACATAGAAAGTATAGAGAAAATTATATCTCCCGTGGTCCTAAAATAGGATCTCTCCCATGCGGAAAACCTCCCAATCAAACCAGATCAAGTTAGGTTTTTGGATTTGTCCTTAGGCTACTCATAGTGGGAGTAACTTAGCTAGTAACATAGCACAATTCAAGAAAATTTTGCTTATGTGACATGTAGTTATTGAGAGATGGTAACATAATATGTTACTGTAACATAGCGCTTCTCAAGACAGAATGAGTCTACAAGTTAATAAATGAAGTCCTCTATGATACTACTATTATGTTACTTTGCACTATGAAGATAGTAACTTAGACTAATATCATATGCATAACATTAGTATAAGTTACTCTCCACTATGACCAGGCTTAATGACTACCGATATGAAAGCTACTGCTTCTGTTACTTTCTTTTTGTGAAGGACACACAACTTCTTTACGGGTGGGCCTAACAACAAAAATCAGTAAACTGTTCAATTGTTACCTTTTAAAATTATGAACCTTCCTCAACATGATATGCTTTGGCCTTCAGAAAAGAAACGATTGTGATGCATCCACGCACACACACAAAAAAACCGTGTGATGCCGCAAAATACAGCTGAAATCCACACAAAAACTAGCACATGTTGAAAAATATGACGGCACACCGCATTCTTTAGCAAAAGCTTAAAGAAGAGCCCGCCTCCCCCCGCCGCATAGCTAATTGTGCACACCGCGTTCTTTTGTAAAACGTGAAAGAAGCCTTCATCATATATAGTGGCGGAGCATCGTGGGGACAATTCCGGGCTTTGGCTGCTAATCCTAACGACATGTCACGCTAGCAGAAAGCCTCCATGCTCATCCTAGATCTCGCTTCCCATTCAACTCTGGTGCCTGTTCTTTTTTTATGGAAAAGTTTGCATTGCTTATCATAGGTCTCACGTGGTCTCTGGTGCCTGGTTTAGCACCGTATTTCACATCCCCAGAGAGAGTTTCTTTTAATCTCCCGTGGTGAAACTAGAGTGCACCTAATCGATGGGCCGGCCCACCTAGCACATCTGCTGTGCCTTGGTTTTCGGCTACATTTCAGGTTTTTAGCTCCAGTTTTTTGGTTGAAATGTTGTATGTCTGTTTTTATTTTATAAAACTTATTTATATTTAATAAAAATATATTAGTTGAAAACGTATTTCAGTTTATTTACATGTATTTGAAAAGTCTTTGTCCCGTGTTTTAGAAAATGTTCAAGTGTTAAAAGTGTGTGTTTGAAAAACTGTTTGTGAGTTTTTATTTTTTTTCATAACTTTCATTTTTACAGAATTTTAAAATGTTCAATTTTTAAAGAAAGTATTCATGAATTCTAAAAATGCTCGTAAGTTTTTTTAAAAGATAATTATTTTTTAAATGATGAATTGAAAAATGTTCATGTATTAAAACTATAAGGTGTATCAGTTTTTTAAAAGTCATTTTTTATGTTGGGCCAATTTTTTTATAGAAAATTATATCAACATCTATACTATAAAATAAATAAAATATGCAAGTGTATTTCATGATGAATCTAATGATATTGATTTGGTATTATAGTTATCGAAATTGATGTTTTGCGTCAAACATAGAGAAGTTTGACTCTTTCAAAAATCAAAACTCAATACAACATTTATTTTGGAATGGAGTAGCATATATATTCTCTTCTATTTTTTTTCTACACTGGAAGTAGCTACATGCATACATACGTTATGTGACTAATTGGAGATATTACTCCCTCCGATCATATTACTTGTCGCTCAAATAGATGCATTTTTTAAATATATAAATTGTTTTTAGCATTAACCATGGTCTTTATTATTAAATGTTCACAAGTGCAATTGATACATCCAGTGGCGGATCTAGCATTTGAAATCAGGGTGGTCCTCCTTAAAAACATGATATGTGAACATTCTAACTAGTTAGTTACCAATACCACATAGAAATAGGTCAATATGGTCATATAAACATACCAAAATTCTCAATTAAGTCTCGGTTTTGCATTAAAAAAAACCTATATTACACTAAGGAGCACGGACATGGTGACGAAAAGACGAGGATGTGTGCCTCCGCCGCTTAACCACCCCTACCGCACTCCACCTCCGCGTTGCGACCACCGCGAGCTTGACTATGCCAATAGGGAGCACTGGCACTGGATCTACCTCTCCGTTGACCTATTGCAGCCTCGCCCGGGGCCTCATCAGTGGTGGCACCGGTGCTCTCGCCTAGACGAAAATGGAAAAAGAGAGACATGTTGGGGCAGAGGATGGAAGGCAATTCACATTGGGGAGAGAAAAGGCATTCGCGTGGAGGCACACATCGGGCGAATGTTTACAGAAGTTGGCAATCTTTTTAACTGCTTTAAGATCTATGTAAAAAAAATCAAATACCACTGCAGCTTTTGTTTTGAGTCTCTAAAATTCCGACGTCACATTTTTATCGATTCTGACTTCTTTGGGGTGAAGACACTGACGTGGTTTTTAATAATTATTAGGTCAAGGTCAGCAATCCTGGTCTTTGGATGACACGTCATCAAATCCACTCCTTAAACTGCCTAAAGGTTTACTTAGGCCGGATCGACGAGGTCAGGTAGTGATTTCAGGGATTTTAACATTGAGATTCATTTCCGTCACGCTCTATAAACTCACGGTTCAAATTAAAACAGACTTCACTTGTTCCAACATTTTAGGTGGGGTCCTTTTGTAGCATTTGGTAATATAAGGCTGGTTGTAATGGGGAGTATCATATACTAGTATCATGCATATGATATTAGTCTATGATACTACATCCCTAATGCATAGTATCATATGTTGGTATCATAGAGGACTACATTTATTACCATCCATGACACAAAGTAGCACATCATTTAATATGATACGGTATCATGATATGATACTCAAGCCTCTCTTCCTATGCCACTTCATCAAAATTGCTTAGTTGACATGCATGATACTACCTATGATACTCCTATTATAGGCAGCCTAAGCCGGGCTCACGTAAATCGCTGCAAACGCCCCCACACGTCCGGGTCGGGCACGATCGGACGGTCGACGCGGTTGTGATGAATGATTTTCCAAATGAAAACACGAACGTGTTATAACCCGGATGGAGAAAATCTGGTGTGCCCTAAACGTGTCTGTCGGTGTTGCCGTCCTAAACGCGTTCGAAATAATCGGCAGATCATTCCATATACTCCACATACATATATTTACTCTCCTCTCGATCACGCCTACGTCCGATCTCCAAAGCTCCAGACCAACACCGCGGCAGCAGGCACGTACTCTACGTTTCGAGGTGACCAATCGCACACCCATGGCGACGCGGCGGACGACCGGGGAAGAGCAGGCAAAGGCACGCGTATCGCGCTCCGCGCTCTAGTTCATGGCCGTCTTCCAGCAGGTCCAGATTGCGGCCTTCTACTCGGCCTTCTTCGTCGGCGACGACGACCGTCTCTACTTCACCCGCGCCCCGTGGCGGCTGCGGCTGCTGCTGTCGATGTGCGCCTACACGTCGCTGCTCATGCTGGTCCTGTCCCACGTGGAGCTGTTCCTGCCGCGCGTGCCGTTCGCGGTGCACCAGGCGCTGCTCTACGGCGGCCTGCTCGCCGTCGTCAATCCTATGGGAAGCTTCGCCCTCGGCCTCCCCGTCGGCCACCAGAACGTCGTGGCGGGCTGCACTTGTCTCGTCGCCGTGCTCATCGCTGGGCTCCTCGTGCTGTGGGCGTGGCTTGTTGGCCGCTACAGCGGCGGCCGGCAGCCGTCGGGTGGAGCTGCGACCGGCGCGGCTGCAGGAAACTCTATGCCCAAGGCTCGCCCGCGCCGCTGGAAAAGATACCAGAAGCTCGTTGCCCCGTACTATGTGGCCGCTGCCACGCCACCTTCGATCCTATAGACCGATAGTACCAATGCTCTTTTCTTTTCTTTACTTGTTTTGAGAGCGTAGAGACATGTCCATCTGTAACATGATCAAAAGAAGGGTCTGTCTAAGCCTCATCTAGATGTTACATACTCCCTCTGTTCATCTTTATAAGACCTTGAAGATATTTCAGACAATATGCAAAACAGCCTATTTTAAGTTGTCTGAAACGACTTACAAAAGTGAACGGAGGGAGTAACAAAGTTACATTTAAGTGTGTCATCAGCAACAAACTTATCCTAAAATAAACCCCACCTTCGTTCTTTGTTTTTGTCTTGGACTTTGTTTGTTTGTCTTCTTTTTTTTCTGTGTATCCTCCGGCCCACTACAAACAACCCCAACACCCCTTCCCTGGGCCTTGTATGTTGTTTGTTACTGGTTAGATCTGGGCTGCACATGTATATATTCATACACACGTACATGTGTATTTGTACTCATCGTTATGTCTTTTCCCTGGGCGCGACGCACACAAGGCAAGTAGCCCTGCTAGCTGCTTCTTTATCTTCAGTTTAACCGCACATGCATGCATTCACATACGTGCGCTCGCTCACGCATCAAAATGTTAGCTAGCTAAGCTTCATATAGAATGCATCTCTCGCTCTCACAACACGTACATGTACCTGTACCACTAGATTGCATTTGTCTACCGTTGATTAATTAATAGTCCCCAATTCTCTTTAAGAAAATCTGTGTGCGCGAAGGCCCAAAAGACACATGCATGAAAAAACTTCTAATCTATATGTATATTAAAAAAAATACCTCACTAGTTTAATGTAAATCCTATGTACACAAATAAACGCAAGATGAAAATATGGTCATGTATTGCATGAAGAAAAATGTGTGTGCATATATATAAATGTTCATGCAATTTTAAGAACTGGTCATATTTATGAATCTTTTTGAAAGATGCATGATGAACATTTTTAACATACACAGAAAACATTTTCTAAAAACACACCATTAATATTTTTTAAATAGGATGAGCGTTTTTTAGAACAAGGCAATTTAAAAAAAATATTATGGACATTTTATAAATACACGATGAACATGTTTTTAAACACGGTAAACATTTTTGAAAACACAAAAAACCGCATGGTGGAGGAAAATCAAAAGGGGGGAAAAGATAAACTAAGGATGGGCATGCAACCGAGTTGGGGCAAGTTGTGTGTCAAGAGTGGACAAACAACCGGGTCGGACAAGTTTGGTGTCGAGGGTGGACATAGAGTAGGGTTGATGTCGGGGCAAATTGCATGTCGATGGTGGACATGCAACTGGATCAGGTCAGGACGAGTTGTGTATCGGTGGTCGACAAACAACTGGGTAAGGCGAGTTGCATGTCGTGGGCGGACATGCAATTGGGTCGGGCGAGTTGCGTGTCTAGAGTGGACATGCAACTTGGTCAGGTTAGCAAGTTGCGACTCGAGGGTGACTTGGAACCGGGAAAACTATGAGCCTAGTTGCGAGTCGAGGGTGGACTTGCAACTGGCATGAAAAACAAACTACAGTCCTAGTTGTGAGTCGAGGTGGACTTGCAATTGGGTTGAAAAACAAACTATGAGCCTAGTTACGAGTCGAGGATGGACTTGCAACTGGGATTAAAAATAAACTACATGCCCAGTTGCGAGTCGAGGGTGGACTTGTAACAGGGATGAAAAACAAACAAACTATGCGCCCAGTTGTATGTCGATGATGGACTTGCAATTGGCACTACACAGAAGTACGATACCACTTGCGAGTCAAGGATGGACTTGTAGCTGGGGGCCTCGATAAACACACACACCCCCTAGTTGTGAGTCGATGTTCGGCTTGCAACTGGGGACCCTCGACAAACACACATAGACCCCTAGTTGCGAGTCATTGGTTGCCTTGCAACTGGGGGCCTCGACACACACACACACACCTACACACACACCCTAGTTGGGAGTCGATGGTTGACATGCAACTGGGGACCCTCAAC
>NC_041392.1:186312145-186345208 GCF_002162155.2 Triticum dicoccoides | reverse complement strand
ACACACCTAGTTGTGAGTCGGTGGTCGGCATATGCAACTGGGGCCCCTCGACAAACACAAACTCCCCTACTTGCGAGTCGATGGTTGACATGCAACTGGGGCACCGACACAAACTCCCCTAGTTGCAAGTCTTTTGTCGACTTGCAACTGAGGACCCTCGACAAACACACACACTTCCCTAGTTGTGAGTAGATGGTCGGGTTGCAACTAGGGACCTTCGACAAACACACACCCCTAGTTGTGAGTCATTGGTTGACATGCAAGTGGGGACCCTCGACACACACACACACGTGCACACACACAGTGGCGTACCCAGCAATGAAATGAAGGATGTGCACACTCTAAATTTTTTTCTTCTACTAATCCAAGTGTCAGACAAAATATGGCAAAATAATAACATGAATAGCTCAATTCAAATCTCACAACAATTTAGTTCACAAAATATATCTCAAATGTGCGAAATTACAATACAAATAGTCTTACACGAAAGAAGCACAAGTAGAAAATTACATCACTAGGTAACTCTACATTTTTAGGTAACTCTATGTTTTTGCATTGCCATGAAAGCATCAACTATGTCATCTTCACTTACTTTCATGAACACATCTCGTTCAATAAATGTCACCAAGCAATCATTCAAGCGATCATCACTCATAGTAGTCCTCAACTTACTTTTCACTAGATTCATTGCTGAAAATACTCTTTCAACACTCGCCGTCGCCTCCGGTAAAATCAATATCAATTTGATGAGTAAGTAGATCAAATCATAAAGAACATGCTTCTTTGTTGCAACAAGCATAATAGAGAGATCACCAATATTACTTGCATTTCTGAACCTATCATCTTGTCTCATATCATCAATAAAAGTAGCAAGTTGAAATTCTAGCCTTATCAAATCTGTGCTTGATATGTCCATGGGATAGAATTCGGCAAGTCTCATTACCTTGAGTGCATAATAAGAAGCAAATGAGTTGATTGGATTCAAAGCCGACATGCAAATAAGCAACTCCGTATTAACCTCATCAAACCGATTGTCAAGCTCTTGAATGGTTTGATCAATGACACCAAGATATACCTCTCTTCTATAACGATCATCATTTGTTTGTACTTCATAATACCGACGTGATCTTCCATGAGGCTCATAAGTATCCTCCCACAAAGGAGCTTGAATGTCATGTTTGTTGCAAAATAAGGTTAGCTTTGCAAGAAATTCTTCCCAACCATGAGACCTCAAGTGTTGCATTCTACTCTTTGCCAAACTAACAAGTGCCATTGCATTAACAATATCTTGATCTCTCTTTTGCAAAGATTTGGACAACTCATTTATATAGTCAATAATAACAAGCATCAAGTGAAGATTGAACACAAAGTCAAATGATTCAATGGCTTGAGCAACTCCACGTATTCTTGTCCACTCACGTTTTTGTGAAGGATCTTTTCCAATAGCATCAAGTACTTCAAGGATTGTGGAATACATGCTAACAATGTGCATAATGGTTTTAAAATGAGAACCCCAACGAGTATCGCCGGGTCTAGCTAGTCCCATCTCTTGATTTAGCCCACTTCCACTTTCAATCTCACCCATTTCAAGTGCTTACAAAACCTTTTGAGCTCTAACATCTCGAAGCATGTCATGGCGCTTACAAGAAACTCCAACAATATTGAGCAAGTAAGAAACATGATCAAAGAACCACAAACATGGTTCATTTTCCTTTGCCACGGCTATAAGAACCAACTGAAGTTGATGTGCAAAACAATGGATGTAATAGGCAGAGGGTGACTCATTCATGATCAATGTTTTCAACCCATTAATCTCCCCTTTCATGTTGCTTGCCCCATCATATCCTTGCCCACACATTTGACTAGGAGTCAAATGATGATCTTTAAGCAAAGTTTGAATTGCATCCTTAAGTGACAATGAAGTTGTATTGGCAACATGAACAACTCCAAGGAATCTCTCACATCCTCTTCCTGATTTGTCAACAAATTGTATGCAGAGAGCAAGTTGTTCTTTGTGAGATGCATCACTGGACTCATCAGCTAGGATTGCATAGTGGTCATCACCAATATCTTCAATAATTATTTTAGTTGTTTGCGCCACACAACATTCAACTATTTGATTTTGTATCTTTGGACTAGTCAAGATGCAATTCTGAGGAGCATTGTTCAAAAGATGTTTATTAACTTCTTCATCATTTTCCGAAAGCCAGTTAAGAAGTTCAATAAAGTTCCCCCTATTACTAAATTCTTCACTCTCACCATGTCCACGAAATGCCAATCCTTGGTTCAAAAGAAACCTCAAGCATCTAAGTGAATAAGTCAGCCTAGTCTTGTACATACGCAAATCCTCTTTATCCACCCTCACCATAATGTTATAATTGATGGTTGGGGTGCCACAAATAAATTGTACTTCTCTTGAGCTTTGTTGTGAATGCTGTTAATACCACCCTCATGTTTGTCTAATGCATCAGGCCTATATCAATTTTTCCAACCACCTTTAACAAAGGCATCACCCTTAGGTCCCCCATTCGATTTGCCTTTGAACAAATAACACACAAAGCAAAATGCAGCCTCATATTTGACACTATATTCTAGCCATTTGTAGTTCTCAAACCAAAAAAGTTGAAGTGTCGATTTTTACCATACATTTTCTTGACTTCAAAGTTGTGTGCATATGGTTGGACTGCATTCTTTGCAATGTACCATCTCCGAACTTCGTCTTGATCATTAACATCATAATCTAAAATAGGATCCCCTGGATCAGGTGGAAGCCTTTGAATATTATAGGACCTTGCATGTGGATGTTGGGGTGATGGTTGCCGTGGCGCTTCATCATCAATATCAATGTCAATCTCTGCATCGGAATAGACTGGAGGTGGATCAATATCAATGCCAATCTCTGCATCCGAATGGACCGGAGGTGGATCAATATCAGGTTCAGGTTGCTCTTCGGCTGCAACCTTTCTTGTTTTTGCCTCATAATTCCGGAAAAAGATTTAATGTCACCATTCCTCTTCATCTTTAGTTCTACAATTAGAACATAATGTCAGCAAGACAGCAAGACAACATAACAAAAAATGGCACAGGTCCCAGTTTTCAAACATACATTTGTTTCAGAAAAGGATCGGTTTGCTACATCGGTTTGTAAGCATACGATTCAGAGCAACAACAAGCATATGTTTCAGAGCAGCATCCAAAATACATCGGTTTGCAGACATATGATTTTCAGCAAGCATATGTTCAGAGCAGAAGGAAGCATCAGTTTGCTATATATGATTTTCAGCAAACATATGTTCAGAGCAGAAGCAATCAAGCATCAATTTGCTATATATGCAAGATTCAATTTGAGAGAGCTGTAGGGGAGGCCGCCGAGCGCACTAGCAGTCGGCGTGACGACGTAGTCAAAACTCACCCACGACCGGGGTGGGGAGCGGTGGAGCGGGAAGGACCGGAGGAGAGGAGAGCGTCGGCAGGCGGGAGCAGATCCTTCGGAGACCGGAGTGGCGGCGGCCGTCTGGTCCGGGTTGGCTCGACGGTGCCTCGGCAGGGGAGGCGCGATGGTCGATGGCCACGAAGGGAAGGACCGAAGGAGCTCCAGCGGCGATCGCCATGCGTGAGCGCCCAGCGGCGGTGGCCGAGCGTGAGCGGGGAGCGACTGGGCGGAGGCGGGGAGCGCCGGCGGGGAGCGGCGGTGGCGGCCGAGCAAGATGCGGTTGTGCCTTGTGCGCCTGTGCCTCTCTCTCGCTCGCTCACAGTGGAGCCCGAGAAGATGAGGTGGGCCTGGGCTCAATAGTCAACAGCCATTGCTAATTTTCTATATGTATAAAAAAAACCCTAGATTTTCTGGGTGTGCCAAGGCACACCCGGCACACCCTCTGGTTCCGCCACTCTGCACACACAAACACACAGACACACACCTAGTTGCAAGTCGATGGTCCACATGCAACTGGGTGCTACCTCTTGAGCACTGCGTGGGATATCCTTGAAGAGGAAAGGATGATGCAGCAAAGTAGCGTAAGTATTTCCCTCAGTTTTTGAGAACCAATGTATCAATCCAGTAGGAGGCTACGCGCGAGTCCCTCGTACCTGCACAAAGCAAATAACTCCTCGCAACCAATGCGATAAGGGGTTGTCAATCCCTTCACGGTCACTTATGAGAGCGAGATCTGATAGATACGATAAGATAATATTTTTGGTATTTTTGTGATGAATATGCAAAGTAAAATAAAAGCAAAGTAAAAAAACAAAGGAAATAACTAAGTATTGGAAGACTAATATGATGAAGATAGACCCGGGGGACATAGGTTTCACTAGTGGCTTCTCTCAAGAGCATAAGTATTTTACGGTGGGTGAACGAATTACTGTTGAGCAATTGACAGAATTGAGCGTAGTTATGAGAATATCTATGTATGATCATGTATATAGGCATCACGTCCAAGACTAGTAGACCGACTCCTGCCTGCATCTACTACTATTACTCCACTCATCGACCGCTATCCAGCATGCATCTAGAGTCTTAAGTTCATGAAAACAGAGCAACGCCTTAAGCAAGATGACATGATGTAGATGGATAAACTCATGAAATATGATGAAAACCCCATCTTGTTATCCTCGATGGGAACAATACAATACATGCCTTGTTGCCCCTACTATCACTGGGAAAGGACACCGCAAGATTGAACCCAAAGCTAAGCACTTCTCCCATTGCAAGAAAGATCAATCTAGTAGGCCAAACCAAACTAATAATTCGAAGAGACTTGCAAAGATAACCAATCATACATAAAAGGATTCAGAGAAGATTCAAATATTGTTCATAGATAATCTTGATCATAAACCCACAATTCACCAGTCTCAACAAACACACCACAAAAAGAAGATTACATCGAATAGATCTCCACAAGAGAGGGGGAGAACATTGTATTGAGATCCAAAAAGAGAGAAGAAGCCATCTAGCTAATAACTATGGACCCGAAGGTCTGAGGTAAACTACTCACACTTCATCGGAGAGGCTATAAGTGGAATAGAATGGTGGTTGTGGAGAAGACAAAAAGGGAGAAGATAGTCTCACATCAACTAGGCGTATCAACGGGCTATGGAGATGCCTATCAATAGATATCAATGTGAGTGAGTAGGGATTACCATGCAACGGATGCACCAGAGCTATAAGTATATGAAAGCTCAACAAAAGAAACTAAGTGGGTGTGCATCCAACTTGCTTGCTCATGAAGACCTAGGGCATTTTGAGGAAGCCCATCATTGGAATATACAAGCCAAGTTCTATAATGAAAAATTCCCACTAGTATATGAAAGTGATATCATAGGAGACTCTCTATATGAAGAACATGGTGCTACTTTGAAGCACAAGTGTGGTAAAGGATAGTGTCGGGGGTTTGGTGCGACATATGCCAAGGGATGGCTTATCATGGTGGGGGCGAGTAGAATGTCGCCGGTGCCTGGAAACGAGATGAGGCGAAGACATGCATGCCGGCGAATCTTACCCAGCTTCGGGGCTCTCCGGGGAGATAATACCCCTACTGCTGCTCTGTGGGGTCTCCGCATGATCACTATGGCATAGTGTTTACACGGTTGCTCCTTGAGCTGTTTTCTGGTGGTAGGAGGGGGCAAGGCTAGCTCTCTCCCTTCTATATGATCTAGTCTAGAGCTAATGGGTTCCAACCCTTTACATGGGTGCCCTGGGGGTTTATATAGGCCTACCCCCCAGGGGTACAATGGTAATCCGGCTGGATGCGGGCCCAGCCATCAGTGCCTCTGGCCTCCGTCTTCTTTGCCGACCGTTGGGGCCCGTCGACTGGCGGGCCCCGCCGACCGGCCTGGTACGGAGCCGACAGCCCGCGTCCGCCGCGGGCGGGTCTTGCCGGCTGCTGATTACTGTAGCCGTGCTTCTGATGACGCGGGCTTGATCATGAGGTCGTGGCAATAGCCCCACCACCTGGCAGGCGATCACTATTGCCACTCCCCATCACATCTTGATTAATGGCGCGTGGGCCTCGGGGAAGGGCTCGGCCGACTCCCCCGGGCCGACTCCCGATGGGTCCGACTGGTGGTTCTCCTGCCGTCTCCCGAAGTCTCACTGTCTGGTGGGGCCTGCTGCCTCCAGGCCGTATAGACAAGCCGTCGTGGGTGCAGGATTCGGCCCTGCGGTGCTGATGTCAGGGCCGGCATGGCAACAGTGCCACGCCACACGGAGATCTTCCGGGGTACGGCGTGCTGTGGCCATGCCTGCCCTTGGTGAGGGGCGGGGGTGGGCTTCGCTGTAGCCACGCCCCTGCCTCGTCCCCTTTGATGAGGTCATGGGGTTTGTTGGAGTCGCAGGCCGACTCCCCAAAGCCGGCTTCTTTGGAAGTCGTCCATGGGACTCGGCCATGAGTGGGCAGTCGGCCGCCTTGTCGTTGACTCCCCAGGAGGCGGCTCTTCGTCCTGGGGTCTTGAGGGGCGCAGCTTGCCCCGATGTCTTGAAAGTTTCTAGGGCTCGGGTTGGCCTACCCGCAGCCCATTACTCCGACAGTAGTCCTCGAAGCTGGTGAGGCGCTGCGGACGATCGGCCGAGAAGCCTCAGTAGTTTCTCCTTCCAGGTGCTCAACACATGGCCTTTGATTGACTTTTGCCGGGCCGACTAGGAGGAGTCGGACTTGCTCAACTCGGACTCACTCAATTCCGACTCGCTTAGTATTTTGAACGTTGCGGCGGGATTTAAGTGGCGTGCTAGCTAAGCCTCCAGGCCGCCGCCCGTTCTAGGCCTGTCACGCGAGGGCACGTGGCTAGGCCGTCCTGCCAGTCTACGCGCGCAACAGGACATGCCCATAGGCGGGGCCCGCCACTACCGCGCCTTGGCGCCCTAGCGGATCCGCTGCGGCCCCGTTGGACGGTTGGGATTCCCGTGGAGTTACTGCGCGCAGTAACTTTATCGTGGATCGTGGGGGTCATGGGGTCGTGGGCGCAGTAAATCCCCACTTCCGCCCCCTCGGTTTCGCAGCCCACGAGGCTATAAGTAGGGGGAAGAGGGGGGCACGCGCGCCCCTCCTTCCCACTACTCCTCGTTCTCTTCCTTCTTGCTATTCCTTGCTCTCTTCCTTCCTCTTCTCTTCTTCGCTCCGCCGCGCGCCCAAGCTCCGGCGAACGCTGCGGCGACAGCTCGCGATGAGTTCTTCCTCCGCCGCCGCGCCTCCCCCAGTGCGCTCCGGCACCTGGGACGACTCCGAAGTTCATGAAGACCACATCGAGTTCCTCCGCCGGACTCGTCGGCTCCCCGGCGAGGATCGCATGCAGGTGCGTCTTGCGCCGAAGGGGGAGATTTCCCCCGTGCCGCAGGAGGGCGAGCGGGTTATCTTCCGCTCGCACTGCCTGCGCGGGTTGGGGCTGCCGGCGAGCAGTTTCTTCCGGTCCTTCCTGGAGTTCTACGGCCTCCAGCTGCACCACCTCACCCCCAACGCAGTGGTGCTGCTGTCCTCCTTCATGGCCATGTGCGAAGGCTTCCTCGGAGTCCTCCCCACTCTCGAGCTCTAGGGGGAGTTTTTCTTCTCCAGCTCGACACCCAGGCTGTGGGCGTGCCGGCTCAGTGTGGCGCTTTCATCGTCGTGCGAAGGTCGGGGGCCGACAATCCCTTCCCCTCCATCTCGCTGATCAAGTCAGTGAAGATGTGGCAGCGATCCTACTTCTACGTTAAGAACGCCTCCGCGAGGGGGGACTGGGTCAACCTGCCGGCTTTCAAAGCCGGCCCGCCGGCTGGGCGACTGCCCAACTGGTCGTACCGGGCCAAGTCGCTAACGCCTGCGGGAGCCGGCGCCATCACGCGACTCCGAGTGCTGACGCAGTCGGAGGGTCTGACTGGTCCGGACCTGCTGGCCGCCTTCGTTTCACGCCGAGTTCTCCCACTCCAAGGCCCCCCATATGATATGCCAGATGAGCGGGCACCGCGACCCGAGTCGGATGTGCACCAAGGACATGCCTCACGAAGAGGTGTCCTTCATGGTGAACTACCTCTCGGACAACAGGCTCCTGGAGGATTGGCGGTTCGGCAAGGAGCCGTACTCCCGCGCCAACCCCCCGCCCGTGGTGAGTCGCCTTTCCTTTCTTTCTTTGGATTGTCTTCTTCTTGCCGAGTTTTGTTTTGACCAGTCGGCTTTGGTTAGAATCCCCTCCTCCACCCACCAGCCGGCACCTCGGGGCCGGCCCGTGAGTTCCTCGCCGACCGGGCGGAGAGCGACGTCGACGACCCCGATTTGGGGGCGGCGGCTCTGGAAGATGACACCGAGGGAGGAGGAGGAACTGCAGGCGACTTCAGGCCCTCGGCCACTTTCACCGACTGGCCTGATGATGACGCCGAGGGAGAAGTCACCCCTTGCCACCGGCCAGGAGCCAGCTAGCCTGGCGCGGGCTCTTCTGTCGTGCCGGGCGCTCCAGGCGGCGGAAAGAAGCGCAGGGCCGTGCCGACCTTGTTCGGCAGCTGGCCGAAGAAGCTCAAGGGTTCGGCTGTGGCGACCCGGCGGGACAAGGCGGCCGCGAAGGCTATCCGCTTCCGTAAGGAAGTGAAGAAGCCGCTATTGGTCTCCGCGTAAGTATTCTATCTTCAAAGTTTTATTCTTTCTTTGTGACTTTGTCTAAGTCTCTGCTTGCCCCTCTTGCTTCAGGGCTCCCCTCTCTCTTGAGAGGGTCACCGCCGCCTCCGTTATGGGGTCAGCGGAGACGTCCGCCACCACTCGGCGGATTGACCCCGCTGCTGACATCCGGGAGGCAACGGAGCGGAATGCACAGGAGAAGCGCAATGAAGAAGAGGCCCTCCGCCTGAAGAAGGCGGAGGCCGACAGGGCGGAGGCCTCCGCCAAGAAAAAACTGGCGGAGGCCGAAGCCGCCGCCGCGGCGAAGTGGCAGGCTGAGGAAGCCGCACGCCGCCAGTCGGCGGTGCTCGTTACCCCATTGAACTCTGCGCCGCCGCCTCCGGAGTTCACAGGGCAGACTGGGGAAGCCGGTGGGGAGAACCCCGTCGTGGAGGGGGAGGGCGGCGACCCCTTTACGCCGTATGTGAACGTTCTGCCGCCGCCTCGGCCGCCGTCTGAAGGTGCGCAGGGCGAGCAGCCGGCGGGCCCTCCGGTGCCGCCGACCGAAGACGAGGCCGTGGCGAGGCTGCTCCTTCAAGTCGGCTCGCCAATGCGCCGCCGTCTGGAGAAGGCGACTTCGGCACCCCACCCCCTGGAAGCCGGCGCCGCCAGCTCGGCGATCCCAGACGCCGAGGCGACGAGCGCCACGCCCATTGGGTGGGTGCGAGGAGGCAGCACAGGGCCGCTGAACCAGGCGCTTCTGGACGTCCAGGCGAAGCTTCGTGCCGAGGGCGACGCTCTCCAGAATTGCACCAAGGCGTACCTGGCGTCGCGGGCAGCCGTCCGGGTATGTTTTTCCTTTTGGCCTTTGTTTTTCTTGTTCCTCTCTGTGGGGGCGCGCCAGCGCACCCACTGGGTGTAGTCCCCGAGTTTCGGGCTGGCTGCTGAGCAGGCAGCTCGGAACTCCAATTGATGAACTTTGGGTGTTAGCTTTTTGTCTGAAACATTCGTCGCAGGATTACCACAACCTCCGCGTCACTGCCTTCAACTGTAACGTCGAAGAGCTGGGCAAGCGGACCGTCGATCTGTCGGAGAGCCGGAGTAAGTCCTTTTCCTTCTTCGCGGGGGCGCGCTGGCGCACCCGCGGGCTGTAGTCCCCGAGATTCGGGCCGACTGCTGAGCAGTCGGGCCGGATCTCCCCGGCGACCTTCTTTACTGATGACTTGACGCCTTCTTTGTTTCTTCTTCTCAGGGGCCAACGCTGCTCTTCAACAGCAGATGAGCGACGCCAACTCCGCTTTGCGCGCCAAAGAGGAGGAGTGTGGCAAGCTCGCCACGGAGCGCGATCTGCTGGCCACTCAATTGGCAGAGCAGAAGGAGCTGCTTGTGAAGACGCAGAGGGAGGCGGAGGAGACGGAAACCGCCCTCCTGGCCGAGTTCGCGAGCGAGCGCTCCTCCTGGTCTGACAAGGAGGCGCTGCTGTCCTCCGGCTTCCACGAGATTGAAGACATCGTTGATGGTGAGTTTCTTTATTTCCTTTCTTTGAGCTGCCGACTTAAATCATGCCGACTCCTGGTTTTTGACTTGCTTCTTCGTTTCTTCGTGTCTTTGCAGACTTCTTCCCTGGGCAGTCACAGGCTGCCATCCAAGCCATCGAGGCTGACCGTGAAGGTCGGAGGGCGGAGGGCGCAAAGATTGCCGCCGATGCCCCCCGAACTCTTGACGAGCACATCCTGAGCATCGAGGCTCGCCTTCGGCCGGCTCACCGGATGCTGCGCCGGTTTCAGCGTGTCGGTGCCCAGGCGATTGCCGCCCTGTGGCCGGATATGCAGGCTCCGCGCACCCCCAGCCTAACGGCCGACTGGCTGGAGGCCGCGGCTGGTCGTCTTGAGGCCTGGAAGGGCTCTTCGGCCCGAGCTGGAGCACGCAGGGCCTTGGAGTTCGTCAAGGGATGGTATCCGGGGCTGGACCTAGACCGGCTGGCCACACTTCGGTCGGAGGCCCAGCCGGAGCTGGCAGCCGCAGAAGACGCCCTCGTTAAGCGTGCTGCGGCAATCGCCGAGTACACCGACACCAGCATCTTCGTCCCCGAGCGGTCTGAAGACGGCGAGGAGGTACCGCCGGAGTGGTTTGGGATGAACCCAGACTACGGCGAGGACTCGGCGGAGGTGATTGGCTCCAGCGTCGAGGAAGAGGGCGAGGCGGAGGACGGAGGCGAGGTGGAGGCACCAGAAGATGGAGCAGACGGCCAGCCTCAGCTCGACCGTGCCTCTAGCAACGAGCCACGTGCGACCGACCCGACTGCCGCCGGAGGCGATCAAGCCGAGACTAGCCAGCCGGCCGCCCCGACGCCTGGCGCTGGCGCCTCCTCCGACCCTCCGAATCCGTCTGCTGCTCCCTAAGCTGCCGCTGTATCTTTGTTTTGTTTGCTTCAGTAGTCTTTGAAGAACTTGTTAATTCGCACAATTCCATCCGCGGGGTGTATTTTGAACCTCTGCTCGAAAATTCGGCCAAGGGCCTATGTTATGTAAATATATTTATCTAAGTTCTATCTTTTCTTGCTCATTGCTCTTTTGGCTTTTTTCCTTTGCCGCTTTCTCTTAGTTGCCTGCCTTGCCAATCGGACAGCCGCTCTGCGGACTGTTGCTAGATCAAGTGCTTGGCTACTTTGGGAAAGCAAGTACTTGGCTGTTTTTAAGAGTTTTTGAGCAAGTTGGATAGAAAACGGCAATCCGACTATCCGAGAGTCGGTTTGCGAGAAAGGCTGGAAACCGTCTTGAGCTATGTTCTATGCTTTGAGTCCTTAACCATTTTTCATGCGAACACCCATTCTACCTTACCTCTGCCCACCGTACAGTCGCTCTGCGAGCTGCGGCTTCTGTCAGAAGACGGTTTAGGTGTTACACACTACTTGTCCGGCTACAGGAAGCATTTCATAGTGCAAGGCGGCAAGTCCCCGGGCCGACTTGTCGAGCCCGGTGCCAAGCGACATGACAAAGAGTATCATACTTGTAGGCATAATTTTTATCATACAGACAAAAGAGGGCAGTCCCTGAGCTCGTCTCGGGGGGCCTGAAGTCTTGGTACTTTAATACAAAAGGTAGCGTAGCACATACTACATCAACTGTAAAATCTACGGAGGAGATTTGCATTCCATGGCCGCTCTGTTTCCTTGCCGGAGTCGTCCCTCTTGCGTGCTCGGGGCTTCTGAGTGTCGATCAGGTAGTAGGAATCGTTTCCCAGTACTTTGCTGATGATGAAAGGGCCTTCCCAAGGCGCCGACAGCTTGTGCTGGCCGGCTGTTCGCTGGATCAGCCGGAGCACAAGGTCGCCTTCTTGGAAAGATCTTGGCCTGACCTTCCTGTTGTGGTATCGGCACAGGCTCTGCTGGTAGATGCTGGACCGGCTGAGTGCCAACAGCCGGCCCTCTTCCAGCAGATCGACGCCGTCTTGTCGTGCTTCTTCTGCTTCCTCCTCGGTGTACATGGTGACTCGTGGGGAGTCGAACTCTATGTCCGTTGGGATGACGGCCTCGGCACCGTAGACGAGGAAGAAGGGTGTGAAGCCGGTTGACTTGTTTTGAGTTGTGCGCAGACTCCAGAGGACGGCTGGCAGCTCGTCGAGCCAGCAGCCAGTCGAGCGCTCCAGAGGCTCGATCAACCGAGGCTTGATGCTGGACAGGATGAGGCCGTTTGCTCGCTCCACTTGGCCGTTTGACTGCGGATGGGCGACGGATGCTAGGTCCAGTCGGATGCCCTGTGTTGCCCAGAAACGGGCCAAGGCGCCTTTGGCGAAATTTGTACCGTTGTCTGTGATGATGCTGTGTGGTATGCCGTACCAAATTGTGATATCGGAGATGAAAGTTACAGCAGTCGGACCATTCAGCTCCTTGATTGGCTTTACTTCTATCCACTTGGTGAACTTTTCCACAATGACAAGTAAGTGAGTTAAACCCCCTCGTGCTGTTTTGAATGGTCCCACCATGTCTAGACCCCAAACTGCGAAAGGCCAGGCAATGGGGATGGTCTTGAGTGCAGAAGCTGGCTGGTGCGGCTTGGAGCTGAACTTCTAGCACCCTTTGCATTTTTGGACCAACTCCTTGGCCTCTTCCAAGGCAGTTGGCCAGAAGAAACCGTGTCGAAAGGCTTTGGCGACGAGTGCTCTTGAAGCCGCATGGTGGCCGCACTCGCGTTGATGGATGTCTTTGAGAATTGCTTGGCCTTGCTATGTCTCTACGCAGTGCTGGTAGACACTAGTGACGCTGCGCCTGACCAGCTCTCTGTTGACTATGGTGTAGGCTGCCGCCCGACGTTGTATTTGCTAAGCTGAAGTTTCATCAGTTGGCAGCTCTTTGTTCACCAGGAATTTGAGGATGGGCTGGGCCCATGAGGGTGCTGCTATTTCTTCGACTGCCAGAACTGCGACTTGGACGAGGGCGGTTGGGCTGGGAGGCGGCGGGTTGGAGCCAACAACCGCTTGCTGGGTTGATGAAGTCCCCAGGCCGACTGGCACGGTCCTTGGGCCGAGTTCTGGACTCTTCGAGTCCGCCACCGCAGTCCCCGGGCCGGGTTTGACTGTGGCAGTTTTGGGGTCTTCCGCCAAAATCCTCGTACCGACTGCCGGAGCTCTTGAGTCGGATCCGACGTCTTCGGGAGGAGCTGGCACAAAAATGGAGTATGATTCTGGTGAAGGCTTGACAGACGGCTTGAGGAGGCGTTGAAGGGCGACACCAGATGGTATTGCTTGGCGGGTAGAGACGATTCGTGCCAGTGCATCTGCTTGGTCATTGTCATTTCTTGGCACATGGAGGAACTCGCACCCTTCGAAATACCCGCTGAGTTGCTGCACGAGGAAACGGTAGCTCGCCATGTTTGCATCTTTCGCGTCCCAGTCGCCAGATGATTGCTGGACCACTAAGTCTGAGTCGCCATAACACAAGATCCGGCGGATGCCAAGCTCTTTGGCAAGCCGGAGCCCGTGAATGAGTGCCTCGTACTCAGCGACGTTATTGGAGGCGGCAAAGTGGATTTGCAGCGCATATTTGAGCCTGTCACCTTTGGGAGAGGTGAGGACGATGCCGGCTCCCAAGCCAGTGCGCATCTTGGAGCCGTCGAAATGCATCCACCAATGGGTGGAATCAGGTGCTGGAGGTAGGTACTGGGTTTCGGCCCAGTCGACAAGGAAGTCGGCCAGTGCTTGTGACTTGATAGCGGTGCGGGGCTGGTAGTGGATGGTGTAAGGAGCCAGCTCTATGGCCCAGTTGGCCACTCGACCAGAAGCATCTCGGCTACCGATGATCTCGGCAAGTGGGGCCGTGCAGACCATCGTGATTGGATGCTCTTGAAAGTAAGGTTTCAATTTCTTGGCAGCAAAGTGTACGCCATAGCACATCTTCTGGTAGTGGGGGTAGTTTTGCTTGGAGGTCGACAGTACCTCGCTTAGGTAATATACCGGTCTTTGGACAGGTAGCACCTTGCCTTGCTCCTTGCGTTCCACTACAATGACCGTGCTGACTACTAGGCTGGTGGCGGCGATGTATAGGAGCATAGGTTCCTTGGGGGTTGAAGCCACCAGGACGGGTGGAGTAGTCAGCATCTTCTTCAACTGGTGAAAAGCTTCGTCCGCCTTATGGTTCCACTCGAAAAAAGTGGTCTTCTTCATGAGTTGGTACAAGGGGAGAGCTTTCTCGCCCAGCCGACTGATGAATCGACTGATGGACGCCAAGCAGCCGGTGAACTTCTGCATGTCCAGCAGTCAGCTGGGTACCTCCATTCTCTCAATGGCCTTGATCTTTACTGGGTTGCATTGTATGCCGCGTTCAGAGACCAGGAAGCCAAGGAGCTGGCCGGCTGGTACTCCGAAGACACACTTCTCGGGGTTGAGCTTGATCTGGAACTGGCGCAGGTTCTCAAAAGTCTCCTTGAGGTCTTCCAGCAGTGTTCCACGCTTTTCCGTCTTCACCACCACGTCATCCACGTAAACGTGGGAGTTCTTGCTGAGCTGCTTGAGGAGGCACTTCTGCATGCAACGCTGAAAGGTGGCGCCGGCGTTCCTTAAGCCGAACGTCATGGTGAGGTAGCAGAAGGCTCCAAACGGCATGATGAAGGCAGTTTTCAGTCTGTCAGCCGGGTTTAGCTTGATCTGGTGATATCGTGAGTACGCATCCAAAAAACTCAACAGCTCGCATCCGGCTGTGGAGTCTATCACCTGATCGATTCTTGGTAAAGCAAATGGGTCCTTGGGGCAGGCCTTGTTGAGGCTCGTGTAGTCAATACACATTCGCCACTGCTTGTTCTTCTTTAGTACCAGGACCGGATTTGCTAGCCACTCTGGAAAGAACACTTCCATAATGAAGCCGGCTGCTAGGAGTCGGGCTATCTCTTCTCTGACAACTCTTCTCTTCTCTTCTGATAAGCGACACAGGGGCTGTCTGACCGGCTTTGCATCAGATCGGACATGTAACTTGTGCTCGGCGAATTCTGTCGGTACACCTGGCATGTCTTTGGGGGACCATGCAAAGATGTCCCGATTCTCACGGAGGAAATCGACGAGCTCGCCTTCCTATTTGCTGTCGAGGTTTGCACCTACGATGGCGTACCTCTCTGGGTGCTCCGGGTCCAAGGGTATCTTCTTTGTCTCTTTGGCCGGCTTGAACGAACCCTCAGCCTCTGACTCTTTTGGGTTGGGTGATACCTCAGGCTGCTTGCCGGCCATCGCCACAACTCGCTCAAGGATCCGCTTCTCAGCCGCGATTACCAGGGACTCGGCCAGCCAACTGCTCTCAGTTGCGCAAGCAGACGACTTCCGGTAGTCGCCAGCCACAGTCAGAATTCCCCTGGAACTAGGCATCTTCATCTTGAGGTAGGCGTAGTGGGGGACCGCCATGAACTTGGCCAAGGCAGGTCGGCCAAGCAGCGCATGGTATGGGCTCTCAAGATCTACCACCTCAAACCAAACAGGCTCTCTACGGAAGTGATCTTTGTCCCCAAAGAGGACGCCCATCAGGATCTTGCCGATTGGCGAGCAGGAAAGCCCAGGAACAATGCCGTGGAACACAGTTCAGCTGTTCTGAAGCTGTTTTTGCTTGATTCCTAACTTCTCCATGGTGTCCTTGTACAGGATATTGATGCTGCTGCCCCTGTCTATCAGAACTCGCGAGAAACGTGCGGCTTGTCTGTCCGTAGCAAAGGTGGCGTCCAGGACCAAGGCATAGGAGCCCGAACTCGGCATCACTTCTGGGTGGTCAGCCCTGCTTCAGCTGATGGGCTTCTCAGACCAGTGCATGAACTCTGGCGTCTCTAACGCTACTGCATTCACCTCTTGTCGCTGCAGCCGCCTGCTGCGTCGATCATCAGCCACACTGGTGAACACCACATAGGCTCCATGCTCTTCAGGGTATTCATCTTGTACTGCACCGACTGGCCTGGCAGCCGGCTGCTGGGGCGGAGGCGGAGGCGGCTGCCCAGCAGGCGGGGGAGGCAGGAGGCCGTCTCCCTTGGCGATCCTGGTGAGCCAGTGGCACTTCTGGGTGGTGTGATTCGACGGCTTTGCGCCGCTGTGGAACTTGCAAGGTCCATCCAAGGTTTGCTCATAGGAGAAGGCCGGCAACCAGTTTGGCTTGCCGCCTTTCTGTCGCTTGGGCGGGGGCTGCTCATCTGGCTGCTGGGCTTCAACGGTCGCGACCTGCCGGCTGCTGGAAGCTGGCTGCGGGGCCTTGCACTTGTTGTCGCCCTACTGTTGTCGCCGGCCGGCGTCTGCCGCCGGAGTTCTTGGAGCTTGAGGTGCCACTTTGCCAGTTGTGCTGATTTGAATTTCCGCCTTCATGGAGGAGTCAGCCGTGGCGTACTTGTCCGCTATGATCAGCAGCTCGTCGAGGGTTTGTGGCTCGTCGCAAAGGAGCTTGTGCTTGAGTAGGGTGCCTTCTCTGCACCCGGCTGTGAAGTACTCGATGGCCTGCACCTCGTGCACGCCCTCGCAGGAGTTCCGGAGCTCGGCCCAACGCATGAGGTAATAGCGAGTCGACTCGTCGGGGCCTTGCACACACAAGGAGAGCTGACGAGGCTTGGGAGGATGCTTGTACGTGCTGGTGAAGTTGCGGACGAACGCTTCGGTGAAGTCGACCCAGCTGTTGATGCTGTGGGGCTTTAGGTTGTTCAGCCATGTCCGGGCCGTGCCCTGGAGTATGAGCGGAACGTACTTTACGGCGACACGCTTGTTGCCATTTGCTATGCTGACAGCCGTGGAGTAGTCGACTAGCCAGTCTTCCGGCTTCACGGAGCCGATATACTTGGGCGTGTCTCTCGGGAGCGTGAACCCTCTGGGAAAGGGCTCGTCCCGAATGCGGGGCCCGAAACAGGGCGGACCCAGCTCGTCTTCTTCTTCCAGCACTAAGGATCGGTGGAGTCGGTCGATCCGGCGGCGAGCGTCATTCTCTCCAACTCCCTCTCGGCGGCCAAGGCGGTAACCGAGAGTCGGATGGTCAATAGTCGGCGGGGAGACTCGCCTCTCCTTACGGGGAGGGGGAGGTGGACAGTCGTCCCGTCGTTCCACTACTCTTGCGCGGCCGTCTCGGTCGTGCTCTATGGTAATGTGAGTCTGACTGTGGCTGACAGTCGGCTCCTTGTCTCTTCTTCCTCGGGCGCTGCTAGTCGGCGTCCGAGACATCGCGCCTTGATCTCGGTGAAGGTCGTCGTTGGGCCGTTGAGGCGCCTCCGTGCGGCAACCGACCTCGTTCTGCGCGGCGGCAGCGTCGAGAAGCCGCTGGACTCGCTCCATCATGAGGCGGCATTCTTCGCCCTCGAAATTGTCCAGCTCGTCCGCCGCTGCCTGGGCGGCTTGGATGTTCTTCGCTGGTGTAGCGTACACAGGGCGGCTTGCCCCAAACAGGTTGGCGATGGCTACGCCGCGCTGCCGGACCGCGCCAAGGCGGCTGGGCCCCGCCGGGGCCGGCGAGCCGCCGACGGCGTGATCCATCTCCCGTTGGTAGGCTTCTGACAAGCGCCTCATGCTGGCCAGCTTCTTCGCGCCTTCAACGAGCTGAAGGCGGCGCGCCTCCAACGTCTCTGCGTCAGCGTCTTCCGGAATGGGCGCAGTTAGGTCTTGCAGCGCTGCACCGAGCGAGTCGTGCGCTCCTCCGCCGGGGAGCTCGTCATGACTGATGACTAGCACCTCGGTGACGGTGCTTCCGTTGCTCTCTGCGTGGGGGAGAGGTTCGTCGTAGACCACCACATTGATGGGGAACGCGTCGAGCGATGCGGTGTCGGAGTCGACCAGCATCGGGTCGGTGGAGCCTACGGACTCCAAGTCTACGGCAGGCTCGCCGGAAACGTGGAGTTGATCGAGGAGGCCCGCGAGGAGGTTCTCGGGACCGCCCGTGCCTGCGTTGGATGCAGGTTCGTCGGAGAGGCGAACCTCGCCGACAAGTTCGGCCAAGGAGCTGACCGCGCAGGCGATCTCGATGCCGCTTAGCGCGTCGGCGCAAACTCCGTCTGGCGTGCCTGGCTGGCTGCGCTCGCCAGGGAGGAAAAGGGTTCCTGTCCAGAGCAGATCTCCGGACGGCGGTGCACCAGGCCCCACGGTGGGCGCCAAATGTCGGGGGTTTGGTGCGACATATGCCAACAGATGACTTATCATGGTGAGGGCGAGTAGAACGTCGCCGGTGCCTGGAAATGGGATGAGGCGAAGACATGCACGCCGGCGAATCTTACCCAGCTTTGGGGCTCTCCGGGGAGATAATACCCCTACTGCTGCTCTGCGGGGTCTCCGCATGATCACTATGGCAAAGTGTTTACATGGTTGCTCCTTGAGCTGTTTTCTGGTGGTAGGAGAGGGCAATGCTAGCTCTCTCCTTTCTATATGATCTGGTCTAGAGCTAATGGGTTCCAACCCTTTGCATGGGTGCCCTGGGGGCGTTTATATAGGCCTACCCCCGGGGGTACAATGGTAATCCGGCTGGACGCGGGCCCAGCCGTCAGTGCCTTTGGCCTCCGTCTTCTCTGCCGACCGCTGGGGCCCGCCGACTGGCGGGCCCCGCCGACCGGCCTGGTACGGAGCCGACAGCCCGCGTCCGCCGCGGGCGGGTCTTGCCGGCTGCTGATTACTGTAGCCATGCTTCTGATGATGCGGGCTTGATCATGAGGTCGTGGCAACAGCCCCGCCGCCTGGCGGGCGATCACTGTTGCCACTCCCCATCACATCTTGATTAATGGCGCATGGGCCCCGGGGGAGGGCTCGGCCGACTCCCCCGGGCCGAATCCCGACGGGTCCAACTGGTGGTTCTCCTGCCGTCTCCCGAAGTCTCACTGTCTGGTGGGGCCTGCTGCCTCCAGGCCGTACAGACAAGCCATCATGGGTGCAGGATTCGGCCCTGCGGTGCTGATGTTAGGGCCGGCATGGCAACAGTGCCACGCCGCACAGAGATCTTCCGGGGTACGGCGTGCTGTGGCCATGCCTGCCCTTGGTGAGGGGCGGGGGTGGGCTTCGCTGTAGCCACGCCCCTGCCTTGTCCCCTTTGATGAGGTCGTGGGGTTTGTTGGAGTCGCAGGCCGACTCCCCAAAGCTGGCTTCTCTGGAAGTCGTCCCTGGGACTCGGCCGTGAGCGGGCAGTCGGCCGCCTTGCCGTCGACTCCCCAGGAGGCGGCTCTTCGTCCAGGGGTCTTGAGGGGCGCAGCCTGCCCCGATGTCTTGAAAGGTTCTGGGGCTCGGGTTGGCCTACCCGCGGCCCATTACTCCGACAGATAGTAACATTGTCCCTTCTCTCTTTTTTTCTCACATTTTTTATTTGGGCCTTTTCTCTTTTTTATGGCCTTTTTTCTTTCTTTCTTTTTTTATTTTTTCGTCCGGAGTCTCATCCCGACTTGTGGGAGAATCATAGTCTCCATCATCCTTTCCTCACTGGGACAATGCTCTAATAATGATGATCATCACACTTTTATTTTCTTACAACTCAGCAATTACGACTCGATACTTAGAACAAAATATGACTCTATATGAATGCCTCTGGCGGTGTACTGGGATATGCAATGAATCAAGAGTGACATGTATGAAAGAATTATGAATGGTGGCTTTGCCACAAATACGATGTAAACTACATGATCATGCTAAGCAATATGACAATGATGGATGTGTCATAATAAACGGAACGGTGGAAAGTTGCATGGCAATATATCTCGGAATGGCTATGGAAATGCCATAATAGGTAGGTATGGTGGCTGTTTTGAGGAAGGTATATGGTGGGTGTATGATACCGACGAAAGGTGCGCGGTATTTTAGAGAGGCTAGCAATGGTGGAAGGAAGAAAAGTGCGTATAATCCATGGACTCAACATTAGTCATAAAGAACTCATGTACTTATTACAAAAATCTACAAGTTATCAAAGCAAAGTATTACGCGCATGCTCCTAGGGGGATAGATTGGTAGGAAAAGACCATCGCTCGTCCCCGACCGCCACTCATAAGGAAGACAATCAAAAAATAAATCATGCTCCGACTTCATCACATAACGGTTCACCATATGTGCATGCTACGGGAATCATAAACTTTAACACAAGTATTTCTCAAATTCACAACTACTCAACTAGCACAACTTTAATATCACCATCTTTATATCTCAAAACATTTATCAAGCATCAAACTTCTCATAGCATTCAACACACTCATAAGAAAGTTTTTACTATTCTTGAATACCAAGAATATTAGGATTATTTAAGCAAATTACCATGCTATTTAAGACTCTCAAAATAATCTAAGTGAAGCATGAGAGATCGATAGTTTCAATAAATAATTCCACCACCGTGCTCTAAAAGATATAAGTGAAGTACTAGAGCAAAACTATATAACTCAAATGATATAAGCGAAGCACATAGAGTATTCTAACAAATTCCAAATCATATATGTCTCTCTCAAAAGGTGTGTACAGTAAGGACGATTGTGGTAAATTAACAAGTAAAGACTCAAATCATACAAGATGCTCCAAGCAAAACACATATCATGTGGTGAATAAAAATATAGCTCCAAATAAAGTTACCGATAGAAGTAGACGAAAGAGGGGATGCCTTCCGGGCCATCCCCAAGCTTTGGCTTTTAGGTGTCCTTAGATTATCTTGGGGGTGCCCTGGGCATTCCCAAGCTTAGGCTCTTGACACTCCTTGTCACATAGTCCATCAAATCTTTACCCAAAACTTGAAAACTTTACAACACAAAACTTAAAGTAGAAAATCTCGTGAGCTCCGTTAGCGAAAGAAAACAAAAGACCACTTCAAGGTACTGTAATGAACTCATTCTTTATTTATATTGGTGCTAAACCTACTGTATTCCAACTTCCCTATGGTTTATAAACTATTTTATTAGCCATAGATTCATCAAAATAAGCAAACAACACACGAAAAACAGAATCTGTCAAAAACAGAACAGTCTGTAGTAATCGGTATCTAGCGCAAGATCTGGAACCCAAAAAATTCTAAAATAAATTTCTGGACGTGGGGAATTTATCTATTAATCATCTGCAAAAATAATTAACTAAATACCACTTTCCAAATAAAAATGGCAGCAGTTCTCGTGAGCGCTAAAGTTTCTGTTATTTACAGCAAGATTAACAAGACTTTCCCCAAGTCTTCCCAACGGTTCTACTTGGCACAAACACTAATTAAACACAAAAAACACAACCAAAACATAGTCTAGGTAAATTATTTATTACTAAACAGGATCAAAAAGCAAGGAATAAAAATAAAATTGGGTTTCCTCCCAACAAGCGCTATCGTTTAACGACCCTAGCTAGGCATAAAAAGCAAGGATAGATCTAGGTATTGCCATCTTTGCTTTTAGGGAAGAAAAGAGCAAACTTGCTATTTATGTAACTAATCTTTCTATTTTGATAAAGCACATGGCTATTAATGGTAGAAGAAAGATTAAGTATGTTACGAAAATTTGTATCTAAGCTAGCCTTCATCTCTTTGATAGATTCATTTTGGTAAGAGAGCAAAAGAGATGTAGATTCAACTTTCTCATTCATGGGGTGCCCAAATATGGTTTTCATCTTCTCATTAGTGTCTACGACATCCCCTTCAAGAAATCCTTCTTCAAATATAGAATATAATACATGCTTAAAAGAAGAAGGAAGGGCAATATAAAAGGTTTTTAAGTAAATTTCAATTTGGTATTGAGGCACATAGCTAGCCCTGATTCTTAATAGTCTATACCAAGCATCTTTCAAAGATTCATCAAGTAAATAACGAAAAATTTCAGAATCATCTTCATCAAATTATTAATATTCTCATTGATAACTCTGGTAGGTTTTTCCATTGTATCCTTATTTATGAGCTTAGCGAGAATAGAAGGGTTGTCCAAAGTACTAAAACTCGGGAGAGAGGCCCCAACCCTTTTTGATTCAGACATGGCGGAGGAAAAGCGAGCGAGAAAAAGAGAGAGCGAATAAAACGGCAAGGGTGAAGTGGGGGAGAGGAAAATGAGAGGCAAATGGCAAATAATGTAATGCATGAGATAAGGGTTGTGATGGGTACTTGGTATGCTGACTTTTGCGTAGACTCCCCGGCAACGGCGCCAGAAATGGCTAGTTGTCGGGAGTCAAATCTTGACTTGCGCGAACCTCCCCAGCAATGGCGCCAGAAATCTTCTTGCTACCTCTTGAGCACTGCGTTGGATTTCCTTGAAGAGGAAAGGATGATGCAGCAAAGTAGCGTAAGTATTTCCCTCAGTTTTTGAGAACCAAGGTATCGATCCAGTAGGAGGCTACACGCGAGTCCCTCGTACCTGCACAAAGCAAATAACTCCTCGCAACCAACGCGATAAGGGGTTGTCAATCCCTTCACGGTCACTTATGAGAGTGAGATCTGATAGATACGATAAGATAATATTTTTGGTATTTTTGTGATGAATATGCAAAGTAAAATAAAAGCAAAGTAAAAAACAAAGGTAATAACTAAGTATTGGAAGACTAATATGATGAAGATAGACCCGGGGGCCATAGGTTTCACTAGTGGCTTCTCTCAAGAGCATAAGTATTTTACGGTGGGTGAACGAATTACTGTTGAGCAATTGACAGAATTGAGCATAGTTATGAGAATATCTATGTATGATCATGTATATAGGCATCACGTCCAAGACAAGTAGACCGACTCCTGCCTGCATCTACTACTATTACTCCACTCATCGACCGCTATCCAACATGCATCTAGAGTCTTAAGTTCATGAAAACAGAGCAACGCCTTAAGCAAGATGACATGATGTAGATGGATAAACTCATGAAATATGATGAAAACCCCATCTTGTTATCCTCGATGGGAACAATACAATACATGACTTGTTGCCCCTACTATCACTGGGAAAGGACACCGCAAGATTGAACCCAAAGCTAAGCACTTCTCCCATTGCAAGAAAGATCAATCTAGTAGGCCAAACCAAACTGATAATTCGAAGAGACTTGCAAAGATAACCAATCATACATAAAAGAATTCAGAGAAGATTCAAATATTGTTCATAGATAATCTTGATCATAAACCCACAATTCATCGGCCTCAACAAACACACCACAAAAAGAAGATTACATCGAATAGATCTCCACAAGAGAGGGGGAGAACATTGTATTGAGATCCAAAAAGAGAGAAGAAGCCATCTAGCTAATAACTATGGACCCGAAGGTCTGAGGTAAACTACTCACACTTCATCGGAGAGGCTATGGTGTTGATGTAGAAGCCCTCCGTGATAGATGCCCCCTCCGATGGAGCTCCGGAATAGGCCCCAAGATGGGATCTCGTGGATACAGGAAGTTACGGTGGTGGAATTAAGGTTTTGGCTCCGTATCTAATCGTTTGGGGGTACGTAGGTATATATAGGAGGAAGGAGTGCATCAATGGAGCAACAGGGGGCCCACGAGGGTGGAGGGCGCGCCTGGGAGGGGGGGGGGTAGGCGCGCCCCCTACCTCGTGGCCTCCTCCTTTATTTGTTGACGTAGGGTCCAAGTCTCCTGGATCATGTTCGGTGAGAAAATCACGTTCCCGAAGGTTTCATTCCGTTTGGACTCCATTCGATATTCCTTTTCTTCGAAACCCTAAAATAGGCAAAAACAGCAATTCTGGGCTGGGCCTCCGGTTAATAGGTTAGTCCAAAATAGTAGATAATATAGCATGGAGCAATCAAAAATTATAGATACGTTGGAGACGTATCACTGGGTGCCTCGACAAACACACACACCCCTAATTGCATGTCAATGGTCAACAGGCAACTTGGGACCCTTAAAAACACACAATCCCCTAGTTGCAAGTCGATGGTCGGCATGCTACTGGGAACTCTCGACAAACACCCACACCCTTAGTTGCGAGTCGATGGGTGACATGCAACCGGTTACCCTTCACAAACACACACTCTCCTAGTTGCGAGTCGATGGTTGACATGCAACTGGGGACCATCGACACACACACACAATGATGTCTACTACGCAACTTTATTCTTGTGGACATGTGTTGGGCCTCCAAGCACAGAGTTTTGTAGGACAGTAGCAATTTTCCCTCAAGTGGATGACTTAAGGTTTATCAATCCGTGAGAGGTGTAGGATGAAGATGGTCTCTCTCAAACGACCCTGCAACCAAATACAAGAAATCTCTTGTGTCCCCAACACACACACACACAATACAATGGCAAATTGTATAGGTGCACTAGTTCGGCGAAGAGATGGTGATAAAAGTGTAATATGGATGGTAGAAATATATTTTTATAATCTGAATAAATAAAATCAGCAAGGTAGCAAATAGTAAACGGGCACAAAAACGGTATTGCAATGCTTGAAAATGAGGCCCAGGGTCCGTAATTTCGCTAGTGCAATCTCTCAATAGTGCTAACATAGTTGGATCATATGATTATCCCTCAAAGTGCAATAAAGAATCACTCCCGAGTTCCTATTAGAGGATAACAAAAGATAGAAATTGTTTGTAGGGTACGAAACCACCTCAAAGTATTCTTTGTGATCAATCTATCCTAGAGTTCGTAATAAAATAACACAAGCTATTCTTTCCGATTTATCTAATCAAGAGTTCGTACTAAAATAACACCATATGACACACATCAACCAACTCTAATGTCACCTAGATACTCCAATGTCACTACGAGTATCCGTGATTTAATTATATGATATGCATCAAACAACTTCATGATCATAATATTCAATCCACACAAAGAACTTCAAAGAGACCCCAAAGTTTCTATCGGAGAAAAGATAATAAAAACGTGCATTAAACCCTATGCATAGATTACCCCAATATCTCGGGAATCCGCAAGTTGAGTGCCATAACATACATCAAGTGAATCAATATGATACCCCATTGTCACCTCAAGTATTCATACCGAAGGAAATATGCCCTAGAGGCAATAATAAAGTTATTATTTATTTCCTTATATCATGATAAATGTTTATTATTCATGCTAGAATTGTATTAACCGGAAACATAATACATGTGTGAATACATAGACAAACAAAGTGTCACTAGTATGCCTCTACTTGACTAGCTCGTTAATCAAAGATGGTTATGTTTCCTAACCATGAACAAGGAGTTGTTATTTGATTAACGAGATCACATCATTAAGTGAATGATCTGATTGACATGACCCACTCCATTAGCTTAGCACCCGATCGTTTAGTATGTTGCTATTGCTTTCTTCATGACTTATACATGTTCCTATGACTATGAGATTATGCAACTCCCGTTTACCAGAGGAACACTTTGTGTGCTACCAAACATCACAACGTAACTGGGTGATTATAAAGGAGCTCTACAGGTGCCTCCAAAGGTACATGTTGGGTTGGCGTATTTCAAGATTAGGATTTGTCACTCTGATTGTCGGAGAGGTATCTCTGGGCCCTCTCGGTAATGCACATCACTTAAGCCTTGCAAGCATTGCAACTAATGAGTCAGTTGTGAGATGATGTATTACAGAACGAGTAAAGAGACTTGCCGGTAACGAGATTGAACTAGGTATTGGATACCGACGATCGAATCTCAGGCAAGTAACATACCGATGACAAAGGGAACAACGTATGTTGTTATGCGGTCTGACCGATAAAGATCTTTGTAGAATATGTAGGAGCCAATATGAGCATCCAGGTTCCGCTGTTGGTTATTGACCGGAGACATGTCTCGGTCATGTCTACATCATTCTCGAACCCGTAGGGTCCGCACGCTTTAGGTTACGATGACAGTTATATTATGAGTTTATGCATTTTGATGTACCGAAGTTTGTTCGGAGTCCCGGATGTGATCACGGACATGACGAGGAGTCTCGAAATGGTCGAGACATAAAGATTGATATATTGGAAGCCTATGTTCGGATATCGGAAGTGTTTCGGGTGAAATCAGGATTTTACCGGAGTACCGGGAGGTTGCCGGAACCCCCCGGGGAGCTAGATGGGCCTTAGTGGAAAAGAAAAGAGGCAACCCATAGTGGGCCGCGCGCCCCTCCTCTCCCTTGGTCCGAATTGGACAAGGAGAGGGGGCCGGCCCCTCTCTCTCTTTTCCCCCCTCCACGAGTCCTATTCCAACTAGGATTGGGGGGGGCGGGATCCTACTCCCAGAGGGAGTAGGACTCTCCTGGCGCGCCCTATGTGGCCGGCCAGCCTCCCCCCTTTGGTCCTTTATATACTGAGGCAGAGGCACCCCAAAGACACACAAGTTGATCCACGTGATCTTATTCTTAGCCGTGTGCGGCGCCCCAGCCACCATTGTCCTCGATAATATTGTAGCGGTGCTTAGGCGAAGCCCTGCAGCACTAGTGCATCAAGATCGTCACCACGCCGTCGTGCTGACGGAACTCTTCCCCAACACTTTGCTGGATCAGAGTCCAGGGATCGTCATCGAGCTGAACGTGTGCTAGAACTCGGAGGTGCCGTAGTTTCGGTGCTTGATCGGTCGGGCCGTGAAGACGTACGACTACATCAACCAAACGCTTCCGTTGTCGATCTACTAGGGTATGTAGATCATACTCTCCCCTCTCGTTGCTATGCATCACATGATCTTGCGTGTGCGTAGGAATTTTTTTGAAATTACTACGTTCCCCATCAGTGGCATCCGAGCCTAGGTTTTATATGTTGATGTTATATGCACGAGTAGAACACAAGTGAGTTGTGGGCGATATAAGTCATACTGCTTACCAGCATGTCATACTTTGGTTCGGCGGTATTGTTGGATGAAGCGGCCCAGACCGACATTACGCGTACGCTTACGCGAGACCGGTTCTCCCGACGTGCTTTGCACAGAGGTGGCTTGCGGGTGACAGTTTCTCCAACTTTAGTTGAATCGAGTGTGGCTACACCCGGTCCTTGCGAAGGTTAAAACAGCACCAACTTGACAAACTATCGTTGTGGTTTTGATGCGTAGGTAAGATTAGTTCTTGCTTAAGCCCGTAGCAGCCACGTAAAACTTGCAACAACAAAGTAGAGGACGTCTAACTTGTTTTTGCAGGGCATGTTGTGATGTGATATGGTCAAGATATGATGCTGATTGTATGAGATGATCATGTTTTGTAACCGAGTTATCGACAACTGGCAGGAGCCATATGGTTGTCGTTTTATTGTATGCAATGCAATCGCGATGTAATGCTTTACTTTATCACTAAGCGGTAGCGATAGTCGTGGAAGCACAAGCTTGGCGAGACGACAACGATGCTACGATGGAGATCAAGGTGTCGCGCCGGTGACGATGGTGATCACGACGGTGCTTCAGAGATGGAGATCACAAGCACAAGATGATGATGTCCATATCATATCACTTATATTGATTGCATATGATGTTTATCTTTTATGCATCTTATCTTGCTTTGATTGACGGTAGCATTATAAGATCATCTCTCACTAAATTATCAAGAAGTGTTATCCCTGAGTATGCACCGTTGCGAAAGTTCTTCGTGCTGAGACACCACGTGATGATCAGGTGTGATAGGCTCTACATTCAAATACAACGGGTGCAAAACAGTTGCACACGCGGAATACTCAGGTTATACTTGATGAGCCAAGCATATACAGATATGGCCTTGGAACACGGAGACCGAAAGGTCGAGCGTGAATCATATAGTAGATATGATCAACATAGTGATGTTCACCAATGAAACTACTCCATCTCACGTGATGATCGGACATGGTTTAGTTGATTTGGATCATGTAATCACTTAGAGGATTAGAGGGATGTCTATCTAAGTGGGAGTTCTTTAAGTAAAATTAACTGAACTTAAATTTATCATGAAACTTAGTACCTGATAAGTATCTTGCTTATTTATGCTTGTTTGTAGATAGATGGCTCGTGCTGTTGTTTCGTTGAATTTTAATGCGTTCCTTGAGAAAGCAAAGTTGAAAGATGATGGTAGCAATTACACGGACTGGGTCCGTAACTTGAGGATTATCCTCATTGCTGCACAGAAGAATTATGTTCTGGAAGCACCGCTGGGTGCCAGGCCTGCTGCTGGAGCAACGCCGGATGTTATGAACGTCTAGCAGAGAAAAGCTGATGACTACTCAATAGTTCAGTGTGCCATGCTTTACGACCTAGAATCGGGACTTCAACGACGTTTTGAACGTCATGGAGCATATGAGATGTTCCAGGAGTTGAAGTTAATATTTGAAGCAAATGCCCGGATTGAGAGATATGAAGTCTCCAATAAGTTCTATAGTTGTAAGATGGAGGAGAACAGTTCTGTTAGTGAGCATATACTCAAAATGTCTGGGTATAATAATCACTTGATTCAATTGGGAGTTAATCTTCCAGATGATTGCGTCATTGACAGAATTCTCCAATCACTGCCACGAAGCTACAAGAGCTTCGTGATGAACTATAATATGCAAGGGATGAATAAGACTATTCCCGAGCTCTTCGCAATGCTGAAAGCTGCGGAGGTAGAAATCAAGAAGGAGCATCAAGTGTTGATGGTCAACAAGACCACTAGTTTCAAGAAAAAGGGCAAAGGGAAGAAGAAGGGAAACTTCAAAAAGAACAGCAAGCAAGTTGCTACTCAAGAGAAGAAACCCAAACCTGGACCTAAGCCTGAAACTGAGTGCTTCTACTGCAAGCAGACTGGTCACTGGAAGCGGAACTGCCCCAAGTATTTGGCGGATAAGAAGGATGGCAAGGTGAACAAAGGTATATGTGATATACATGTTATTGATGTGTACCTTACTAATGCTCGCAGTAGCACCTGGGTATTTGATATTGGTTCTGTTGCTAATATTTGCAACTCGAAACAGGGACTACGGATTAAGCGAAGATTGGCTAAGGACGAGGTGACGATGCACGTGGGAAACGGTTCCAAAGTCGATGTGATCGCAGTCGGCACGCTACCTCTACATCTACCTTCGGGATTAATATTAGACCTAAATAATTGTTATTTGGTGCCAGCGATAAGCATGAACATTATATCTGGATCTTGTTTGATGCAAGACGGTTATTCATTTAAATCAGAGAATAATGGTTGTTCTATTTATATGAGTAATATCTTTTATGGTCATGCACCCTTGAAGAGTGGTCTATTCTTATTGAATCTCGATAGTAGTAACACACATATTCATAATGTTGAAGCCAAAAGATGCAGAGTTGATAATGATAATGCAACTTATTTGTGGCACTGCCGTTTAGGTCATATCGGTGTAAAGCGCATGAAGAAACTCCATACTGATGGACTTTTGGAACGACCTGATTATGAATCACTTGGTACTTGAGAACCGTGCCTCATGGGCAAGATGACCAAAACACCGTTCTCCTGTACTATGGAGAGAGCAACAGATTTGTTGGAAATCATACATACAAATGTATGTGGTCCGATGAATATTGAGGCTCGTGGCGGATATCGTTATTTTCTCACCTTCACAGATGACTTAAGCAGATATGGGTATATCTACTTAATGAAACATAAGTCTGAAACGTTTGAAAAGTTCAAAGAATTTCAGAGTGAAGTTGAAAATCATCGTAACAAGAAAATAAAGTTTCTACGATCTGATCGTGGAGGAGAATATTTGAGTTACGAGTTTGGTGTACATTTGAAAAATTGTGGAATAGTTTCGCAACTCACGCCACCCGGAACACCATAGCGTAATGGTGTGTCCGAACGTCGTAATCGTACTTTACTAGATATGGTGCGATCTATGATGTCTCTTACTGATTTACCGCTATCGTTTTGGGGTTACACTCTAGAGACGGTCGCATTCACGTTAAATAGGGCACAATCAAAATCCGTTGAGATGACGCCTTATGAACTGTGGTTTGGCAAGAAACCAAAGTTGTCGTTTCTGAAAGTTTGGGGCTGCGATGCTTATGTGAAAAAGCTTCAACCTGATAAGCTCGAACCCAAATCGGAGAAATGTGTCTTCATAGGATATCCAAAGGAGACTATTGGATACACCTTCTATCACAGATCTGAAGGCAAGACTTTTGTTGCTAAATTCGGAAACTTTCTAGAGAAGGAATTTCTCTCGAAAGAAGTGAGTGGGAGGAAAGTAGAACTTGACGAGGTAACTGTACCTGCTCCCTTATTGGAAAGTAGTGCATCACAGAAAACTGTTTCTGTGACACCTACACCAGTGAGTGAGGAAGCTAATGATGATGATCATGAAACTTCAGAACAAGATACTACTGAACCTCGTAGATCAACCAGAGTAAGATCCGCGCCAGAGTGGTACGGTAATCCTGTTCTGGAAGTCATGCTACTAGATCATGATGAACCTACAAACTATGAAGAAGCGATGGTGAGCCCAGATTCCGCAAGGTGGCTTGAAGCCATGAAATCTGAGATGGGATCCATGTATGAGAACAAAGTATGGACTTTGGTTGACTTGCCCGATGATCGGCAAGCAATTGAGAATAAATGGATCTTCAAGAAGAAGACTGATGCTGACGGTAATATTACTGTCTACAAAGCTCGACTTGTCGCAAAAGGTTTTCGGCAAGTTCAAGGGATTGACTACGATGAGACCTTCTCAACCGTAGCGATGCTTAAGTCTGTCCGAATCATGTTAGCAATTGCCGCATTTTATGATTATGAAATTTGGCAGATGGATGTCAAAACTGCATTCCTGAATGGATTTCTGGAAGAAGAGTTGTATATGATGCAACCAGAAGGTTTTGTCGATCCAAAGGGAGCTAACAAAGTGTGCAAGCTCCAGCGATCCATTTATGGACTGGTGCAAGTCTCTCGGAGTTGGAATAAACGTTTTGATAGTGTGATCAAAGCATTTGGTTTTATACAGACTTTTGGAGAAGCCTGTATTTACAAGAAAGTGAGTGGGAGCTCTATAGCATTTCTGATATTATATGTAGATGACATATTACTAATTGGAAATAATATAGAATTTCTGGATAGCATAAAGGGATACTTGAATAAGAGTTTTTCAATGCAAGACCTCGGTGAAGCTGCTTACATATTAGGCATTAAGATCTATAGAGATAGATCAAGACGCTTAATTGGACTTTCACAAAGCACATACCTTGACAAAATTTTGAAAAAGTTCAAAATGGATCAAGCAAAGAAAGGGTTCTTGCCTGTGTTACAAGGTGTGAAGTTGAGTAAGACTCAATGCCCGACCACTGCAGAAGATAGAGAGAATATGAAAGATGTTCCCTATGCTTCAGCCATAGGCTCTATCATGTATGCAATGCTGTGTACCAGACCTGATGTGTGCCTTGCTATAAGTCAAGCAGGGAGGTACCAAAGTAATCCAGGAGTGGATCACTGGACAGCGGTCAAGAACATCCTGAAGTACCTGAAAAGGACCAATGATATGTTTCTCGTATATGGAGGTGACAAAGAGCTCATCGTAAAAGGTTACGTTGATGCAAGCTTTGACACTGATCCGGACGATTCTAAATCGCAAACCGGATACGTGTTTACATTAAACGGTGGAGCTGTCAGTTGGTGCAGTTCTAAACAAAGCGTTGTAGCGGGATATACATGTGAAGCGGAGTACATAGCTGCTTCGGAAGCAGCAAATGAAGGAGTCTGGATGAAGGAGTTCATATCCGATCTAGGTGTCATACCTAGTGCATCGGGTCCAATGAAAATCTTTTGTGACAATACTGGTGCTATTGCCTTGGCAAAGGAATCCAGATTTCACAAGAGAACCAAGCACATCAAGAGACGCTTCAATTCCATCCGGGATCTAGTCCAGGTGGGAGACATAGAGATTTGCAAGATACATACGGATCTGAATGTTGCAGACCCGTTGACTAAGCCTCTTCCACGAGCAAAACATGATCAGCACCAAGGCTCCATGGGTGTTAGAATCATTACTGTGTAATCTAGATTATTGACTCTAGTGCAAGTGGGAGACTGAAGGAAATATGCCCTAAAGGCAATAATAAAGTTATTATTTATTTCCTTATATCATGATAAATGTTTATTATTCATGCTAGAATTGTATTAACCGGAAACATAATACATGTGTGAATACATAGACAAACAAAGTGTCACTAGTATGCCTCTACTTGACTAGCTCGTTAATCAAAGATGGTTATGTTTCCTAAGCATGAACAAGGAGTTGTTATTTGATTAACGGGATCACATCATTAAGTGAATGATCTGATTGACATGACCCATTCCATTAGCTTAGCACCCGATCCTTTAGTATGTTGCTATTGCTTTCTTCATGACTTATACATGTTCCTATGACTATGAGATTATGCAACTCCCGTTTACCAGAGGAACACTTTGTGTGCTACCAAACATCACAACGTAACTGGGTGATTATAAAGGAGCTCTACAGGTGTCTCCAAAGGTACATGTTGGGTTGGTGTATTTCGAGATTAGGATTTGTCACTCCGATTGTCGGAGAGGTATCTCTGGGCCCTCTCGGTAATGCACATCACTTAAGCCTTGCAAGCATTGCAACTAATGAGTCAGTTGTGAGATGATGTATTACAGAACGAGTAAAGAGACTTGACGGTAACGAGATTGAACTAGGTATTTGATACCGACGATCGAATCTCAGGCAAGTAACATACCGATGACAAAGGGAACAACGTATGTTGTTATGCGGTCTGACCGATAAAGATCTTCGTAGAATATGTAGGAGCCAATATGAGCATCCAGGTTCCGCTATTGGTTATTGACCGGAGACATGTCTCGGTCATGTCTACATCGTTCTCGAACCCGTAGGGTCCGCACACTTAAGGTTACGATGACAGTTATATTATGAGTTTATGCATTTTGATGTACCGAAGTTTGTTCGGAGTCCCGGATGTGATCACGGACATGACGAGGAGTCTCAAAATGGTCGATACATAAAGATTGATATATTGGAAGCCTATGTTTGGATATCGGAAGTGTTCCGGGTGTAATCGGGATTTTACCGGAGTACCGGGAGGTTGCCGGAACCCCCCGGGGAGCTAGATGGGCCTTAGTGGAAAAGAGAAGAGGCAGCCCATAGTGGGCCACGCGCCCCTCCTCTCCCTTGGTCCAAATTGGACAAGGAGAGGGGGCCGGCCCCTCTCTCTCTTTTCCCCCCTCCGCGAGTCCTATTCCAACTAGGA
>NC_041392.1:186310436-186311887 GCF_002162155.2 Triticum dicoccoides | reverse complement strand
AGGGAGTAGGACTCTCCTGGCGCGCCCTATGTGGCCGGCCAGCCTCCCCCTTTGGTCCTTTATATATACTGAGGCAGAGGTACCCCAGAGACACACAAGTTGATCCACGTGATCTTATTCTTAGCTGTGTGCAGCGCCCCAGCCACCATAGTCCTCGATAATATTGTAGCGGTGCTTAGGCGAAGCCCTGCAGCAGTAGTGCATCAAGATCGTCACCATGCCGTCGTGCTGACGAAACTCTTCCCCAACACTTTGCTGGATCAGAGTCCGGGGATCGTCATCGAGCTGAACGTGTGCTAGAACTCAGAGGTGCCATAGTTTCGGTGCTTGATCGGTCGGGCCGTGAAGACGTATGACTACATCAACCAAACGCTTCCGTTGTCGATCTACTAGGGTACGTAGATCATACTCTCCCCTCTCGTTGCTATGCATCACATGATCTTGCGTGTGCGTAGGAATTTTTTTGAAACTACTACGTTCCCCATCACATACCGCAAGATAACATCATGTGTTCTCATATCTGAATATTCAATCCGACAAGGCAAAACTTCAAAGGGTAAAGATACAATTCATCAGAACAAGAGTATAAAGGGGAGAAACATCATATGATCCATCTATGTTAACAAAGCCCATGATATAGATCCCGAGAGAGAGAGAGAGAGAGTGAGAGAGATTAAACACATAGCTACGGGTACAAACCCTCAGCCCCGAGGGTGGACTACTCCCTCCTCATTATGGTGGCCGCCGGGATGATGAAGATGGCCACCGGAGATGATTCCCCCCTTCGGCAGGGTGCCGAACAGGTCTAGATTGGTTTTCGGTGGCTATAGAGCCTTGCGCCGGCAAAACTTCTGATCTAGGTTAACCCCGAAGGGTTTTGGAATATTTTTAAATTTATAGGGTAAAGAGGGGGTGCAGGAGGCCACCGAGGTGGGCACAACCCACCTGGGGGCGCCTGGGGGCCCAGGCGCGCCCTGGTGGGTTGTGCCCCCTCGAGACACCCCCAGGTGCTGCTCTGGCCCATCCTGGGTGTTCTAGTCCATAAAAATTCTCCAAAAAGTTTCTGGTGTTTGGAATCCGTTTGATATTCATTTTCTGTGATGTAAAAAACATGCAAAAACAACAACTGACACTTGGCACTATGTTAATAGGTTAGTCCCAAAAAATGATATAAAATGACTATAAAATGATTATAAAACATCCAAGAATGATAATATAACAGCATGAAACAATCAAAAATTATAGATACATTGGAGACGTATCACACACACGCACACACACACACACCTAGTTGCCAGTTGATGTTTGGCTTGCAACTGGGGACCCTCGACAAACACACACACCTTTAGTTGCAAGTCGATGGTCGGCTTGCAACTGGGGGCATCGACAAACACACACTCCCCTAGTTGCAAGTCGATGATTGACATGATACGGGGAACCCTACACACACA
>NC_041392.1:186308330-186309932 GCF_002162155.2 Triticum dicoccoides | reverse complement strand
CTCGACAAACACACACACACACACACCACATTGTGATTCGATGGTCTGCATGCAACTGGGGACCCTTCACAAACACACACACCGCATAGTTGTGAGTCGATGGTTGACATACAACTGGGGACCCTCGACAAACACACACACACACACACCCTAGTTGCGAATCGATTGTCATCTTGCAACTGGGGAAACCAACAAACACACACACCCCTAGTTGCGTGTTGATGTTCGGCTTGCAACTGGGGACCCTCGACAAACACACAGACATCCCTAGTTGCGAGTCAATGGTCGGCATGCAATTGGGGACCCTCGATATACACACACTCCCTTAGTTGCGGGTTGATGGTTGATGTGCAATGCTACCTCTTGAGCACTGCGTTGGATTTCCTTGAAGAGGAAAGGATGATGCAACAAAGTAGCGTAAGTATTTCCCTCAGTTTTTGAGAACCAAGGTATCAATCCAGTAGGAGGCTATGCGCGAGTCCCTCGTACCTGCACAAAGCAAATAACTCCCCGCAACCAACGCGATAAGGGGTTGTCAATCCCTTCACGGTCACTTACGAGAGTGAGGTGTGATAGATATGATAGGATAATATTTTTGGTGTTTTTGTGATAAAGATGAAAAGTAAAATAAAAGAAAAGTAAAAAGCAAAGGAAATAACTAAGTATTGGAAGATTAATATGATGATGATAGACCCGGGGGCCATAGGTTTCACTAGCGGCTTCTCTCAAGAGCATAAGTATTTTACGGTGGGTGAACGAATTACTGTTGAGCAATTGACAGAATTGAGCATAGTTATGAGAATATCTAGGTATGATCATGTATATAGGCATCACGTCCGAGACAAGTAGACCGACTCCTGCCTGCATCTACTACTATTACTCCACTCATCGACCGCTATCCAGCATATATCTAGAGTATTAAGTTCATGAAAACAGAGTAACACATTAAGCAAGATGACATCATGTAGAGGGATAAATTTATGCAATATGATAAAAACCCCATCTTGTTATCCTCGATGGCAACAATACAATACGTGCCTTGCTGCCCCTACTGTCACTGGGAAAGGACACCGCAAGATTGAACCCAAAGCTAAGCACTTCTCCCATTGCAAGAAAGATCAATCTAGTAGGCCAAACCAAACTGATAATTCGAAAAGACTTGCAAAGATAACCAATCATACATAAAAGAGTTCAGAGAAGATTCAAATATTGTTCATAGATAATCTTGATCATAAACCCTCAATTCATCGGTCTCAACAAACACACCGCAAAAAGAAGATTACATCGAATAGATCTCCACAAGAGAGGGGGAGAACATTGTATTGAGATCCAAAAAGAGAGAAGAAGCCATCTAGCTAATAACTATGGACCCGAAGGTCTGAGGTAAACTACTCACACTTCATCGGAGAGGCTATGGTGTTGATGTAGAAGCCCTCCGTGATAGATGCCCCCTCCGATGGAGCTCCGGAACAGGCCCCAAGATGGGATCTCGTGGATACAGGAAGTTACGACGATGGAATTAGGGTTTTGGCTCCGTATCTGATCGTTTGGGGGTACGTAGGTATATATAGGAGGAATGAGTATGTCGGTGGAGAAACAGGG
>NC_041392.1:186302553-186307994 GCF_002162155.2 Triticum dicoccoides | reverse complement strand
CTCGTGGCCTCCTCCTTTATTTCTTGACGTAGGGTCCAAGTCTCCTGGATCATGTTCGGTGAGAAAATCACGTTCCTGAAGATTTCATTCCGTTTGGACTCCGTTTGATATTCCTTTTCTTTGAAACCCTAAAATAGGCAAAAAAACAGCAATTCTGGGCTGGGCCTCCGGTTAATAGGTTAGTCCCAAAAATAATATAAAAGTGGATAATAAAGCCCAATAATGTCCAAAGCAGTAGATAATATAGCATGGAGCAATCAAAAATTATAGATACGTTGGATACGTATCAAGCATCCCCAAGCTTAATTTCTGCTCGTCCTCGAGTAGGTAAATGATAAAAACAGGATTTTTGATGCGGAGTGCTACTTGCCATAATTTTAAGGTAATTCTTCTTAATTGAGGTATGAATATTCAGATCCGAAAGATTCAAGATAAAAGTTCATATTGACATAAAAATAATAATACTTCAAGCATACTAACTAAGCAATTATGTCTTCTCAAAATAACATGGCCAAAGGAAGTTCATCCCTACAAAATCATATAGTTTAGTCATGCTCCATTTTCGTCACACAAGAATGCTCTCATCATGCACAACCCCGATGACAAGCCAAGCAATTGTTTCATACTTTAGTAATCTCAAACCTATAAACTTTCACGCAATATATGAGCGCGAGCCATGGACATAGCACTATGGGTGGAATAGAATATGATGATGGGGGTTATGTGGAGAAGACAAAAAGGAGAAAGTCTCACATCAATGAGGCTAATCAATGGGCTATGAAAATGCCCATCGATTGATGTTAATGCAAGGAGTAGGGATTGCCATGCAACGGATGCACTAGAGCTATAAATGTATGAAAGCTCAACAAAAGAAACTAAGTGGGTGTGCATCCAACTTGCTTGCTCACGAAGACCTAGGGCACTTGAGGAGGGCCATTGTTGGAATATACAAGCCAAGTTCTATAATGAAAATTCCCACTAGTATATGAAAGTGACAAAACAAAAGACTCTCTATCATGAAGATTATGGTGCTACTTTGAAGCACAAGTGTGGCAAAGGATAGTAACATTGTCCCTTCTCTCTCTTTTTTTGGGCCTTCTCTTCTTTTTTTATGGCCTTTCTATCCTTTTTTTAATTCCTCACTTGGGACAATGCTCTAGAAAATGATGATCATCACACTTTTATTTATTTACAACTCGATGCTAGAACAAAAGATGACTCTATATGAATGCCTCTGGCGGTGTACCGGGATATGCAATGAACCAAGAGTGACATGTATGAAAGAATTATGAACAGTGGCTTTGCCACAAATACTATGTCAACTACATGATCATGCTAAGCAATATGACAATCATGAATGTGTCATGATAAACGGAATGGTGGAAAGTTGCGTGGCAATATATCTCGGAATGGCTATGGAAATGCCATAATAGGTAGGTATGGTGGCTGTTTTGAGGAAGATATAAGGAGGTTTATGTGTGAAAGAGCGTATCATATCACGGGGTTTGGATGCACCGGCGAAGTTTGCACCAACTCTCAATCTGAGAAAGGGCAATGCACGGTACTGAAGAGGCTAGCAATGATGGAAGAGTGAGAGTGCGTATAATCCATGGACTCAACATTAGTCATAAATACCTCACATACTTATTGCAAAAATCTACAAGTCATCAAAAAACCAAGCACTACACGCATGCTCCTATGGGGATAGATTGGTAGGAAAAGACCATCGCTCGTCCCCGACCGCCACTCATAAGGGGGACAATCAAAGAACACCTCATGTTTCAAATTTGTTATATAACGTTTACCATACGTGCATGCTACGGGACTTGCAAACTTCAACACAAGCATTTCTCAAATTCACAACTACTCAACTAGCAAGACTTTGATATTATTACCTCCATATCTCAAAACAATCATCAAGCATCAAACTTCTCTTAGTATTCAAAACACTCATAAGATTTTTTTACTAATCTTGAATACCTAGCATATTAGGATTATTTAAGAAAATTACCATGCTATTTAAGACTCTCAAATAATCTAAGTGAAGCATGAGAGATCAATAGTTTCTATAAAACAAATCCACCACCATGCTCTAAAAGATATAAGTGAAGTACTAGAGCAAAACTATATAACTCAAAAGATATAAGTGAAGCACATATAGTATTCTAACAAATTGAAAATCATGTATGGCTCTCTAAAAAGGTGTGTACAGCAAGGATGATTGTGGTAAACTAAAAATCAAAGACTCAAATAATACAAGACGCTCTAAGCAAAACACATATCATGTGGTGAATAAAAATATAGCTCCAAGTAAAGTTACCGATAGAAGTAGACGAAAGAGGGGATGCCTTCCGGGGCATCCCCAAGCTTTGGCTTTTAGGTGTCCTTATATTATCTTGGGGGTGCCATGGGAATCCCCAAGCTTAGGCTCTTGCCACTCCTTGTTCCATAATCCATCAAATCTTTGCCCAAAACTTGAAAACTTCACAATACAAAACTTAAAGTAGAAAATCTCGTGAGCTCCGTTAGCGAAATAAAACAAAAGAACACTTCAAGGTACTGTAATGAACTCATTATTTATTTATATTGGTGTTAAACCTACTGTATTCCAACTTCTCTATGGTTATAAACTATTTTACTAGCCATAGATTCATCAAAATAAGCAAACAACACACGAAAAACAGAATCTGTCAAAAACAGAACAGTCTGTAGTAATCTGTAACTAGCGCAAGATCTGGAACCCCAAAAATTCTAAAATAAATTGCTGGACGTGAGGAATTTATCTATTAATAATCTTCAAAAATAATTAACTAAATATAACTTTCCAAATAAAAATAGCAGCAGTTCGCATGAGCGCTTAAGTTTCTGTTTTTTACCGCAAGATATCAAGACTTTCCCCAAGTCTTCCCAACGGTTCTACTTGGCACAAACACCAACTAAACACAAAAAAACAACCAAAACAGAGGCCAGGTAAATTACTTATTAATAAATAGGAGCGAAAATCAAGGAATAAAAATAAAATTGGGTTGCCTCCCAACAAGCGCTATCGTTTAACGCCCCAAGCTAGGCATAAAAAGCAAGGATAGATCTAGGTATTGCCATAATAGTAAGATAGATCATTAAAGCTCATTTCATATTCTCTACGTTCGGCAGCAAGTTTTCTTTGAGGCAAGCGAAAGTAATCAAAAGGGCTAAATTTAATGGGACAAAAGTCCCCAAGATCAACTTTGGGAGGTATAGGTTCCTCCTTTGGCCCTTCGTATTGTACAACCAATTCATCATTACAAGCATTCTTTTGACAGAACTTTGTGAGCCTATACTCAAGAGAATATCCTAGTTCATCATTTCGAATGGCCAAATCATCATTAAGTTCAGAAATTCTATCAACTAAAACATTGGTAGGAATCCTTTTTCTAAGATTTTCATTGAAAGCAACATAGTCTAGAGATTGAAAACGCATTATTTCTTCTTGATCAAAAAGGATAGCCTCTATGGGAGGACGGCAAGCGTCCACCCTATAATGCGCAAAGATTTCTTTGGCCTCTTTTATTATGAATCTAAACTCATAAGCCAAAAAGATAGTACCAACACACTTAACAGAAGAATGCTCAATATTAGAAAATTCTAGGAAAATCCTTTGTATGCAAGGGTGCATGTGCATGAATTGTCTTTCAAGTTCAACTACAAGCATGTCAATGGCATCCGCGAGACTACTAGTTCTATGAAGGATAGAACTACCCATAGAAGGTAAAGTACCAGCACAAGTAAAGAAATCTTGGATAACTCCTTTTCCAATAATATTACCACTACCAATACAGAACTTTTTTGTATGTAAGATAGGGGGTTCTTCAGCAGGAGCATCAGAATTTTGCATGATATTATTATTGTCCATGTCAACAATAATTTCCCCAATTTCAGACATAATGGCAGAAAGTGCAAAAGGCAAAAAGAGGCAAATAGAGAAAGAGAGGGAGGATAGAGAGAGAGAGAGGGAGAATAAAACGGCAAGGGTGAAGTGGGGGAGAGGAAAACGAGAGGTAGATGGAAAATAATGTAATGTGGGAGATAAGGGTTGTGATGGTTACTTGGTATGTTGACTTCTGCGTAGACTCCCCGGCAACGGTGCCAGAAATGGCTAGTTGTCGGGAGTCAAATCTTGACTAGCGTGAACCTCCCCGGCAACGGCGGCAGAAATCTTCTTGCTACTTCTTGAGCACTGCATTGGATTTCCTTGAAGAGGAAAGGATGATGCAGCAAAGTAGCGTAAGTATTTCCCTCAGCTTTTGAGAACCAAGGTATCAATCCAGTAGGACGCTACGCGCGAGTCCCTCGTACCTGCACAAAGCAAATAACTCCTCGCAACCAACGCGATAAGGGGTTGTCAATCCCTTCACGGTCACTTACGAGAGTGAGATCTGATAGATATGATAGGATAATATTTTTGTGATAAAGATGCAAAGTAAAATAAAAGCAAAGTAAAAAGCAAAGGAAATAACTAAGTATTGGAAGAGTAATATGATGAAGATAGACCCGGGGGCCATAGGTTTCACTAGTGGCTTCTCTCAAGAGCATAAGTATTTTACGGTGGGTGAACGAATTACTGTTGAGCAATTGACATAATTGAGCATAGTTATGAGAATATATAGGTATGATCATGTATATAGGCATCACGTCCGAGACAATAGACCGACTCCTGCCTGCATCTACTACTATTACTCCACTCATCGACCGCTATCCAGCATGCTTCTAGAGTATTAAGTTCATGAAAACAGAGTAACGCCTTAAGCAAGATGACATAATGTAGAGGGATAAATTCATGCAATATGATAAAAAACCCATCTTGTTATCCTCGATGGCAACAATACAATACGTGCCTTGCTGCCCCTACTGTCACTGGGAAAGGACACCACAAGATTGAACCCAAAGCTAAGCACTTCTCCCATTGCAAGAAAGATCAATCTAGTAGGCCAAACCAAAGCGATAATTTGAAGAGACTTGCAAAGATAACCAATCATACATAAAAGAATTCAGAGAAGATTCAAATATTGTTCATAGATAATCTTGATCATAAACCCACAATTCATCGGTCTCAACAAACACACCGCAAAAAGAAGATTACATCGAATAGATCTCCAGAAGAGAGAGGGAGAACATTGTATTGAGATCAAAAAGAGAGAAGAAGCCATCTAGCTAATCACTATGGACCCGAAGGTCTAAGGTAAACTACTCACACTTCATCGGAGGGGCTATGGTGTTGATGTAGAAGCCCTCCGTGATGGATGCCCCCTCCGGCGGAGCTCCGGAACAGGCCCCAAGATGGGATCTCGTGGATACAGAAAGTTACGGTGGTGGAATTAGGGTTTTGGCTCTGTATCTGATCGTTTGGGGGTACGTAGGTATATATAGGAGGAAGGAGTACGTCGGTGGAGGAATAGGGGGCC
>NC_041392.1:186301810-186302432 GCF_002162155.2 Triticum dicoccoides | reverse complement strand
GGGTCCAAGTCTCCTGGATCATGTTCGGTTAGAAAATCACGTTCCCGAAGGTTTCATTCCGTTTGGACTCCGTTTGATATTCCTTTTCTTCGAAACCCTAAAATAGGCAAAAAACAACAATTCTGGGTTGGGCCTCCGGTTAATAGGTTAGTCCCAAAAATAATATATAAGTGGATAATAAAGCCCAATAATGTCCAAAATAGTAGATAATATAGCATGGAGCAATCAAAAAATTATAGATACATTGGAGACGTATCTTGCAACTAGGGGCACGACAAACACACACTATCCAGTTGCAAGTCGATGGTCGACTTGCAACATGGGACCCTCGACAAATACACACACCCCTAGTTGCGAGTCGATGGTCCGGTTGCAACTAGGGTCCTTAGAAAAACACACATCCCTAGTTGCGAGTCGATGGTTGACATGCCACTAAGGACCCTCGACATTCACACACTCCCCTAGTTGCGAGTTGATGGTCGGCATGCAACTGGAGGCCTCGACAAACACACACATCCCTACCCGCGAGTCGATGGTCGACATGCAACTGGGGACCCTCGACAAACACACACTCCCCTAGATGCAAGTCGATGGTCACAATGCAACTGGGGACCCTCGACAA
>NC_041392.1:186225994-186301316 GCF_002162155.2 Triticum dicoccoides | reverse complement strand
ACTAAAGCCCTAGGCCTTTAGTCCCGGTTCTTACACAAACCGGGACAGATGGGCCTCCACGTGTCCGGCGCGGCGAGCCCAGGCAGGAGGCCCTTTGGTCTCGGTTGGTGGTACCAACCGGGACCAATAGGCATCCACGCGTCAGTAGCTGGCAGGAGTTGAGGTTTTTTTAAAGGGGGTGGGTTTAGGGGGTTTGGGGGGGGGGGTAATTTAGGTGTTTCATATATTGTGTTAGTTAGCTAATTAATAGAGAGAAGTGTCCTCTCTTATCTCCGTGCTTGGTCGACGCTACATACTGTCCGTATAGAGAGGACTCGACACGCTAGCTAGTAAGCAAAAATGAAGGAAACAGAAGATCGTCATGAACATATGCATACAGAGAGAAGTGATATTGACCTCTCCTTCTCCGAGAGATTGGTCGAACATCAAGTTTTCGTATATCTATCCAACGCTACTGGCTCCATATATACAATATAAGATCTCTTACAATATAATCCCCTAATTATATATGAACTCAGGGTCCACATGGTATTCTCCATCTTTATCGATCACGTGGTCAAGAAAGAATGCCACCAATTCCTCTTGAATTGCTCGCATGCGATCTGGTGCTAGGAGTTCATCTCGCATCCGGAACATCTAATTTGAAGAAGGGGGTCAATACATATATATGAATGAAACTCAACACAAATGATGGTAATAAAAAAATTGTGAATATTATTGCTTACGCACTTCATATTGTTTTTTAGTGTAGCCCCGCTCACAGGTCGTGTGGCGGATGGACTCGCAAACGTAGCATCCATAGTAATTATTCCCTGCTTCCTGCCACAACCACTTTACAAGAAATAGTGGTCAATCAAACTGATAAGCAAGCATGCTAAATGGTATTGATGAAACTAGCGCTTGAATCACTAGGAGATGCGCGGAACATGCTAGTAGTACTTACTTTCGGGTGTTTAAATTGCAGCTTCTTCGGCAGTCCCTGAGCTTTTGAGGTGATTTTTTTCCAAACCCTACCAGACAAAGAAAACAATTACTTGATATCAGGAAATGAACAAAGTTGCCGATATGGTGCGATAATGATCGATTTAACTTACTTCTCGAGCATTTGAGTCATGTCCGCATACTCCTGGGGATCTTTTCGTCTCAAGTCTAAGACAGTACTAGTCCCTGCTCAAGCTTAATCTCCAGGAGAATATAGTGGAACCTGCGCACGCATGCATAACTCATCAATTACATTACTATAACCTCGACTAATAAGGGAAACCGAATATGCACAAGAAAGTAACACTCAATTGAAGTTGTAAGGAAGGAGTATTATAGCTTTGTTTTTAATACCAACGATCGTAGCAAGTTGGCCTCGGTATATTTTTTCCTGAAATTCAACCGTATATGCATCTATGAGATTTGTGTTAATGAACCCAATATCACCGATTTTTCGTTTCTTCAATTCGGCGATCTTCAATATGCATAATATAGTGAGGATAATTATAAATACATGCAATGAAAGAGCTGATATATATATAGATTTAATGACAGAAGTAGTACTTACAGACAGTAGCAAGTGACCGTTAATTTATCGAGGGCCTTCTGATTGGAAAACTGGAAGAACTCCTCAAATGGAACATTCAACAGATCAATTCAAATGAGGTCATGCTCCTCTTTAACTCTTAGCGTCAAAATATTCCTCCCCCAGACTCTCTGCAGGTTTTCATGTACCAATCATGGAATCTTCGCATCATCGTTGTTAGAGATCTTTCATCTTTGATGAGAGGCTTCCCGTACTCGTATTTGTGTTCGTCCACCTCCAAGAAATCATAATGTACATCGTCAGCCAGGTAATCTCCAAGATTGGTATAACCGGGTACCATCCTCAGATCATTAGTGATGATATCGCTAGACACCTTGAGCGGGGGGCACGATTGGTTCGCTTGTTCATTGAGCTGGGCAATTTTTTTCCCAGCTCGTCGTTCCGCTAAGCTTTGATCACTGGCAGTACTTCCCGACCGCTCCGCTTCGATAAATGACCTTTCAATAATGCGCTCATAGTTGCCTTTCGGCGGAGACTTTGGTGGTTTCTTCAGGGCATCCACAGTGCGCTTCGCTTTCACCGGATCTATCTTCTTCTCCGGAGGTAGATGTTTCTTTGCTTTCACCCCTTCAAAGAAGTTCGTCACTTCGACTCGCATGATCTTCGTGTTTTCCTCCAGGGTCCTCTCGTATGGTAACTTCTCTAGAGTCTTCAGAGAAAGAACGAATCTGTATTGCCTCCCGCCTCTGGCGGTACTGCTAGACGCCGGAGCAGACGGAGCGGCTGCAGCTGTCTTCTTTCCTTGCTTACAAGGCAGAGGAGAAGGACTACGACGCGCCGGAGCAGCCAGAGCGGCGGCGGGTCTCTTCCGCCCTTGCTGACGAGGCGGAGAAGGAGGAGGCTGGCGGCTCGGGCACGCCGACGCAGGCGAAGAAGGAGGCGGAGTGCCGCCATGATGTCTACTACACAACCTTCTTCTTGTAGACGTTGTTGGGCCTCCAAGTGCAGAGGTTTGTAGGACAGTAGGAAATTTCCCTCAAGTGGATGACCTAAGGTTTATCAATCCGTGGGAGGCGTAGGATGAAGATGGTCTCTCTCAAGCAAACCTGCAACCAAATAACAAAGAGTCTCTTGTGTCCCCAACACACCCAATACAATGGTAAATTGTATAGGTGCACTAGTTCGGCGAAGAGATGGTGATACAAGTGCAATATGGATAGTAGATAATGGTTTTTGTAATCTGAGAATATAAAAACAGCAAGGTAACTAATGATAAAAGTGAGCACAAACGGTATTGCAATGCGTTCAAACAAGGCCTAGGGTTCATACTTTCACTAGTGCAAGTTCTCTCAACAATAATAACATAATTGGATCACATAACTATCCCTCAACATGCAACGAAGAGTCACTCCAAAGTCGCTAATAGCGGAGAACAAATGAAGAGATTATGGTAGGGTATGAAACCACCTCAAAGTTATCCTTTCTGATCGATCTATTCAAGAGTCTGTAGTAAAATAACACGAAGCTATTCTTTCCGTTCAATCTATCATAGAGTTCGTACTACAATAACACCTTAAGACACAAGTCAACCAAAACCCTAATGTCACCTAGATACTCCAATGTCACCTCAAGTATCCATGGGCATGATTATACGATATGCATCACACAATCTCAGATTCATCTATTCAACCAACACAAAGAACTTCAAAGAGTGCCCCAAAGATTCTACCGGAGAGTCAAGACGAAAACGTGTGCCAACCCCTATGCATAAGTTCACAAGGTCACGGAACTCGTAAGTTGATCACGAAAACATACATCAAGTAGATCACGTGATATCCCATTGTCAGCTCAGATAAGCACATGCAAGACATACGTCAATTGTTCTCAAATCCTTAAAGACTCAATCCGATAAGATAACTTCAAAGGGAAAACTCAATCCATTACAAGAGAGTAGAGGGGGAGAAACATCATAAGATCCAACTATGATAGCAAAGCTCGCGATACATCAAGATCGTACCACCTCAAGAACATGAGAGAGAGAGAGATCAAACACATAGCTACTGGTACATACCCTCAGCCCCGAGGGTGGACTACTCCCTCCTCGTCATGGAGAGCGCTGAGATGATGAATATGGCCATCGGAGAGGGATTCCCCCCCTCCGACAGGGTGCCGGAACGGGTCTAGATTGGTTTTCGGTGGCTACGGAGGCTTCTGGCGGCGGAACTCCCGATCTATTCTGCTCCCTGATGTTTTAGGGTATATGGACATATATAGGCGAAAGAAGTCGGTCAGGGGAGCCACGAGGGGCCCACGAGGGTGGGGGCCGCACCCAGGGGGTAAGGCGTGCCTCGCTGCCTCGTGCCTCCCTTGAAGCTTCCCTGACGTCTACTCCAAGTCTCCTGGATTGCTTCCGTTCCAAAAATAAGTTCCGTGAAGTTTCAGGTCAATTGGACTCCGTTTGATTTTCCTTTTCTGCGATACTCTAAAACAAGGAAAAATAGAAACTGGCACTAGCCTTTAGGTTAATAGGTTAGTCCCAAAAATCATATAAAATAGCATATAAATGCATATAAAACATCCAAGGTTGATAATATAATAGCATGGAACAATCAAAAATTATAGATACGTTGGAGACGTATCACGCCACGCGCCGGAGAAGGAGGCTGAGTGCCCTAATCACTCGCCGAAGGAGGAGGCGGAGGAGGAGGTGGAGTTCCCTGACTCGCCGGAGGAGGAGGAGGAGGAGGTGGAGGCGTCTAGTTCGGAAGGTTGATGAGCTCCTTCCTCCATAGGCATGGAGTCTTCAGAGAAGAACCCAGCCGAGTCTCCCCTTCACCCGTAGGGTGGTCAAGCTCGAGGTCCTCAAATCTGTCCATTATTTCATCTACCATCACCCTAGCATATCCTTCTGGAATCGGCCGACAGTGATAGGTTGTGCCAGGTTCAGGAGGTGCAACAGAGCCAACAGCCGCCTTGACTTTCAATTTCATCCATTGCGTCATAAGGTGGCAATGTTGAGACTCCATGATAGCATCCACGGGGTAGCTAGCAGGAGCCGTGAATATAGGCTCCTGCTGAAGTAGCTCGGTGTAAGCTACGCTGCTTCTCCGCTGAGATGGCGGGGTAGCTTCAGGGGAAGCTTCGGTAGGGCGTTTGCTGCGATTTGCTTCTCGTTCCTCTATCTCTTCTACCCTTGCATGCAGCGCCTGCAGTTTGGTATGCTCCACTTTTTTCCTCCTCTCCTGGCATTTGTAACCGCCTATGTATAGAAACCCAGCCTTCCACGGAACGGAGCCTGGCGTGCCTCGTGTCCGTCTAGGGTGCTCAAGATTCCCGAGGGCCATTGTGAGCTCGTCGTTCTCTCTGTCTGGAATGAACGTCCCTTACTGCGCTGCATTGATATACTGCCGAAGCTTCGTGACGGGTATTCGCAGTTGCTCGTTTGTCCAACGGCACTTCCCTGATACAGGGTGTCGGTGTCAAAACCGGTGGATCTCGGGTAGGGGGTCCCGAACTGTGCGTCTAGGCCGGATGGTAACAGGAGACAAGGGACACGAAGTTTTACCCAGGTTCTGGCCCTCTCGATGGAGGTAAAACCCTACGTCCTGCTTGATTAATATTGATGATATGGGTAGTACAAGAGAAGATCTACCACGAGATCGAGGAGGCTAAACCCTAGAAGCTAGCCTATGGTATGATTGTTGATGTGTATATTGTCCTACGGACTAAAACCCTCCGGTTTATATAGACACTGGATAGGGTTAGGGTTACATAGAGTCGGTTACAATGGTAGGAGATCTTCATATCTGTATCGCCAAGCTTGCCTTCCATGCCAAGGAAAGTCCCTTCCGGACGCGGGACGGAGTCTTCAATCTTGTATCTTCATAGTCCAGGAGTCCGGCTGAACGTATAGTCCGGCTATCCGAACACCCCCTAATCCAGGACTCCCTCAGTAGCCCCCGAACCAGGCTTCAATGACGATGAGTCTGGCGTGCAGATTGTCTTCGGCATTGCAAGGCGGGTTCTCCTCCAAATTCCGTGTACCTGTTTGAATAAAGTCCGGTTTCTTGTAGATGTTGCGCTCCTTGGCTTCTACGCCCAATAATGGCCGCTTCCCACGTGTCAAACGAATATGAAAAGTCTGAGTGTTTTTACATTCACACCCCTAGCAGCGTAAATGAGCTGCCCTATTTAAGGGGACGAGGATTTAGATCCAATCCACACCTTCTCCCCTCCGTGAGTGTTCATCAGAGCGCATCCGACAAAGGTCCATTCCACCATGGCCAGCCGTCGCAACTCCTCCCCTCGCCCTTCCAGCCCTAAGCCTGGATGTTGGGAGAGATGTTCCACCCCACATAGTGAGCTAGTGATGCTCCAGACCAAGGGATTTCTCCCCCCGGCCTATATGGTCCCGGTTCGAGCCGGTCTCGCCGTCTACAATGGCGGAGAGCAAGCAGAGAATGCCCCTAATCCCTCCAAAGGAGAGCGGGTGTGCCTTGTCCCTTACTTAATAAGGGGGCTCGAATTTCCAATCCACCCATTTCTTCGGGGGCTGCTGGAGTTCTACGGCCTCCAGCTACATCATCTCACGCCTGCCTCAATATTGCATATCGTGGGCTTTGTAGCCCTCTGCGAGCTGTTCTTGGGTGTTGAAGCTCATTTCGGACTGTGGAAGGAGCTATTTTGCCTCATGCCCCATTCCAAGAAGGTGTCAATGTATCAAGTGGGCGGAGACGAAGTGTGGCACATCGCCGGGACCGGATATCTGTCCGGAACCCCAAAGAAGGCGTCCGAAGACTGGCCCTCGAAATGGTTCTATATAGAAGACGTCCCGCTGCCGGATCCTGTCCGGATCGGCCTCCCTGAATTCAACAGTGCCCCCTTAAAGAAGCGCCTAAGCTGGAGCCCACGGAGCCCTCAGAGGGAAAGTGACAGGGACATCATCTACCTGATGGGCCAAATAAGATTGTTAGCCCATTCCGGACTAACCATGATCGGGGTTATGGCCGAATGCATTATGCGGGGGGTGCAGCCGCTTCATTATAGAAGCCACCCCATGTGGGACTTCAACGGGGAGGACGACGCCACCCGCTACGGTCATAAGGGGCCGGACTCAGCTGCCGCTCTACTAAAGATCTTGTCCACTTTGTATAAGGGAGAAGAGGAGGAATTTCTCCACGTCAACCCTCAGGGTGGATTCTCCATGCACAATCCCCCGAGCTGGGTAAGCGGCCGTATTTACTTGTCCATCCGTTTAGTATTCCCATTGTTAAATATTCAGTCTAACGACTTTAACAGAGGAACTGCGCCGGGCTGTTAAGGAAATAAGCAGACCTCCTCCACAACCCGAGGACCCAGGACGGTCCCTCGACCCGGCCTCTCAAGAGGATCCGGACATATCTGTGGAGCTGATTGATAGAGTGTTCCATCAATTGAGCGAGGACAATGCCTTGGTGGCCATTACGGCCGATTACCCAGGGCTAATCCTGACGCCCTAGGTACCTGAGATCAAAGTCCCAGTACGCCGAATAGGTGTCCGCCCACTCGTGTTCAGTTTCCTGATTGCAACCGAACTTTGCAGGGGAGGTTTTTAAGGCGGAAGGCCGAACCTGCGGCGACAAGCCAACGAGGGGCCGTAGGGCCCCATGGGCCGAAAAGAAGTGCAGTCCGGACCGAGGCATCAGTGCAAAGGTATGGCGCGCCCCCTTATCCCAGGTGTTATACCTTCGAGGCACATTGACACTCGTGCTTTCTTCAGGACAAAGAGACCTCGCCGGACTATACCCGGAGAGGCTGCCAATCGCGCCTCCACCAGCCAGGCTCCAAAGCCTGGTCCGGAGGCGGAGGCGAACGCAAGGCGCGCGCCAGACGCTCCTCCGACGGAGGATGTGGACGGGTTGTCTGCCACCAACTCTGAGGTGGAGAGTGCCATGAACCATAGGCGTTGCCGGACAATTCTTCGCAACGCTTGTTTCTCCCAAGGGGCGTTAGATGCCTTCAACTTGGGAGATGCGCACCTCCGTGCCGCTCGAAATGGTCTAGCCAGAGCCACGGAGCAATATGTAAAAGACATACGGGTAAGAAAATTTTGGTAATTATATATACAGCAGTAGCCCCCGAGACTTGAAACAGTTAGAATAACTGATTTAAGGATCATTTGATATGCAGGTTCTTACAGAAAAGAATTCCCTACTGTCCAAGGAGCTGGAAGAGTGCAAAGCCCAACTGGAGGCCGCACTAGCCGCGGCAAGGGAGCCTAAGGAGAGCCCCTCTGGTAATATACACTTCGAAAGATAAGTATTTTGCGAAGCACGACTTTGGCGCGAATCTGACAAATGAAATTACAGATGGCGCCGGATTGAATCCGGAAAGGCAACACCTCCTACGCCAGCTAAAGGCTGGTGAGAGGGTGCTGCTAAAGGTGATGGGGGAGAAGAACAATATCCAAGATGCCAACACCAAGCTGGGCATCGAGCTGAAAGATGTTCGTGCCCAGCTGTCAGACTCCGTGAAGGAGAATCAGCGGCTTCGGCGTGGCATATTTAGTAAGTGCTTGAACGAACCTTTTGAAAGAAAGTTCGGCGGGGAAGTCGACTAATAGAGCAATGTCTGTAGGTGTGCTAACAAGTCGTCCTGCAGAGGAGATGCCTGGTTCTACGGGTGACCTTCTTCCCGAGCTCTCGCAACTGCTCGATCGAGTTCGGCAGGCGATGCGAGGCGTCGCCCAGGCCCTGTGGCCATCCGTCTCCATGCCCGAAGGTCTTGGAGAGCTTGCGGAGAAGCTAAAGGGAGCACGGCGGCACTTCCGATTGTGGAAGATATCAGCCTGCCATCATGGCGCTAGGGAGGCCTGGGCCATGGTGAAGACGCGGTACGCAAAGGCTGACCCAACCACATGGCCGAGGTCGGTCCTGTAGGGCCCGATGGGAAGGAGATCCCTGTAAGCTTAGTATACGGCCAAGTAGAGTTGGCCGCAAAGTATTCCCAGCAGGATTGTAAATTAGACAGCCTGTTAGATGGTATTGAAGAGGAATACAACCAGTCAAAATGACTATGTAATCTAATTGACATTTATAATGCCTTCTAGCCGGATTGTAGATCATTTGTCATGGCCGACCTTTTCGCTTCAGCCTCGGGACCCGGCGGTCTGGAGTGTGTCCTAATTCCCATGCGGTTATATAGGAACCGGGGAATGCATGGAGACCAGGCGTAGGGGTCATTAGGGCGTGAACAGACAAGTGCCCGACTAGGTATGTTATATTACATGGTTAGTAAGAAACATCTTCCAGGGAGAATAGTTCCGTTAGGGGTTCCTTTCCCTGGGAGGCATGCCCTAAGGTGCATGTCCATGCTGCGAAAAGAAACGCAGGAAAAACATCTGGGTGCGTATAGATAAAAATAAAAAAGATCATCTTTAGTTCACCGACCGAATATTCCCTTAAGAACGCTAGCTTTCGGCTTCACCCAGTCTGAGGTACACGTCCGGCTAACCCGGCAGTAACAATCGCAGAGGTGCTCCCTTTACCACCTAGCCAAACAATCGAGAACGTAGGGGTAATCACAGGAGCCAGGCAACCCAGCTTGGCCAAAACTTAAGTCATATCGATGCATATAATGGTGAATAAAAGGTACATATGGAAGTGTGACACATGTGTTGGGCATGAAGCCCGTATGAATAAGCTTCTGTTTAAAGAAGCCCCCAGGTTTATTGAGCGCGGATAGCATGTCACTTTATGAGCCTTTAGAGGCTATGAGAGAGAGAGAGAGAAGAAGATAAATGTAAGACAGAAAATATAAAAAATGGACAGGGGAAGGAGACGAACATAGAGTCCGGCGCTAGGCATAGAATCTTCGGAGACGGGCTGCGTTCCATGGGTTTGGCTCGAGTCGGTTATCCGATGCATCCCGCAGGCGGTACGCTCCACCAGTCAGGACTTGGTCAATTATGAAGGGACCTTCCCACTTGGGCTTGAGTTTGTCCTTTTTCTTGTCCGGTAGTCGTAGAACTAATTCGCCAATGTTGTAATTTTTGGCCCGTACTTCTCTGCTTTGGTATCTTCGAGCCTGTTGTTGATAAAATGCGGAACAGGCGTTTGCCACATCACGCTCCTCCTCCAATGCGTCCAAGCTGTCCTGCCGATCGAGCTCGGCTTCTCTTTCTTCGTACATGCGCACTCGAGGTGAGTCATAAATTATGTCGCAAGGCAAAACTGCCTCTGCGCCGTACACCATAAAGAATGGTGTGTATCCGGTGGTGCGATTCGGCGTGGTCCGCAGCCCCCAGAGTACGGAGTCGAGCTCCTCTACCCAGTGCGTGTTAGATTCCTTGAGGGACCGCACTAATCTGGGTTTGATGCCACTCATGATAAGACCATTTGCACGCTCGACCTGGCCGTTAGTTTGTGGGTGATAGATGGAAGCATAATCGAGCTTGATGCCCATTTTTTTGCACGAGAGTTTTACCTCATAGGCCGTGAAGTTCGTGCCGTTATCAGTGATGATGCTGTGGGGGACGCCGTAACGGTGTACAACCCCGGATATAAAGTCTATCACCGGTCTGAATTTGGCCGTCTTAACAGGCTTGGCTTCTATCCATTTGGTGAACTTATCCACCATGACCAGTAAGTATTTTTTCTTGTGGGTTCCGCCTTTAAGGGGTCCAACCATGTCAAGCCCCCAGACCGTGAAGGGCCAAGTAATGGGGATGGTTTGGAGGGCGGTGGGTGGCATATGGCTTTGGTTTGCAAAGAGCTGGCAACCGGTGCATCGTTGGACTAAGTCCTGAGCGTCTGCCCGGGCCGTCGACCAATAGAAGCCTGTATGGAAGGTCTTGCTTACCAGGGACCGGGCTGCAGCGTGATGACCGCCGAGTCCGGCATGAATTTCAGCCAGGAGATTCCGCCCCTCCTCTTCGGAGATGCACCTTTGAAGGACTCCGGTAGTGCTTTTCTTATAAAGCTCTCCCTCGTGGACTTTGTAGGCTTTGGATCGCCGCACTATGAAGCGTGCCTCATTTTGGTCCTCGGGGAGTTCCTGCCTAGTAAGGTAGGCAAGGAATGGTTCTGTCCACGGGGCGATGACGACCATTATTACGTGGGCTGAAGGTGTTATTTCATTGGCAGAGCCTCTGATTGTGTCAGAATGGTCGGTGTCGGGCAGTGCGGTTGGGTCCGGGCTGTTATTGTTCGGCTCCCCTTCCCGTGCTACGGATGGCTTGAACAGCCTTTCCAAGAAGATGTTGGGGGTGACTACATCGTGTTTTGCGCCGATGCGTGCCAGGACATCTGCCGCCTGATTATTTTCCCGGGCTATATGCTGAAATTCAAGCCCCTCGAACCGAGCTGACATTTTTAGGACATCGTTGCGGTAAACTGCCATTTTTGGATCCTTAGCATCGAAGTCTCCATTTATTTGGGATATTGCGAGGTTCGAGTCCCCGCGCACCTCTAGGCGTTGGATGCCCATGGATACTGCCATCCGGAGACCATGTAAAAGGGCCTCATATTCGGCTGCATTGTTGGAGTCCGTGTACATAATCTGTAGTACGTATTGAACTGTGTCTCCTGTGGGGGATGTCAAAACGACGCTAGCGCCCAGCCCGGCCAACATCTTGGAGCCGTCGAAATGCATGATCCAATTTGAATATGTGCCGTACTCTTTAGGGAGTTCGGCCTCCGTCCATTCTGCGACGAAGTCGGCCAAGAATTGTGACTTGATGGCTCGTTGAGGCTTATAAGTAATGTCGAACGGGAGGAGCTCGATGGCCCATTTTGCAATCCGTCCCATTGCGTCACGGTTGTTTATAATATCGTTAAGTGGTACTTCCGAGGCTACTGTTATTGAACACTCTTGAAAGTAGTGTCGTAGCTTCCGGGATGCCATGAATACCGCGTACGCAATCTTTTGATAATGCGAGTACCGTGATTTGCAGGGAGTGAGGACAGTGGCCACATAATAGACCGGCTTTTGAAGGGGGAATTTGTGTCCGTCCGCTTCTCGTTCGACGACGAGCACTGCGCTTACAACCTGATGTGTTGCTGCAATGTATAATAGCATTGGTTCGCCAATGTTTGCCCGGCCAGGACTGGGTTTGTTGCCAGTATGGCTTTTATTTCGTCGAGTCCGGCTGTGGCTGCGTCTGTCCATTTGAAGTGTTCGGTGCGCCGAAGGATGCGGTAAAGGGGTAGGGCCTTTTCTCCCAAGCGGGAGATAAAGCGGCTTAGAGCTGCCACGCATCCGGTTAACTTTTGTATTTGTTTGAGGTCCTTTGGGATATCCAGTTGCGACAGAGCTCGGATCTTGGCTGGATTTGCTTCAATTCCTCTATCGGATACAATGAAGCCCAAGAGCTTTCCGGCTGGAACGCCGAAAACGCATTTTTCCAGGTTGAGCTTGATGTCGTATGTTCGGAGGTTATCAAATGTGAGCCTCAAGTCGTCTACTAGAGATTCAACATGTCTTGTTTTGACGACCACATCATCTACATATGCCTCCACTGTTTTGCCGATCTGGCTTGCCAGACATGCCTGAATCATGCGCTGATATGTTACGCTGGCGTTTTTGAGCCCGAAGGGCATCGTGTTGAAGCAGAATGGCCCGTATGGTGTGATGAATGCCGTTGCGGCTTGGTCTTGTTCTGCCATGTTGATTTGATGGTAGCCAGAATATGCATCGAGGAAACACAACGAATCGTGTCCTGCGGTAGCGTCGATAATTTGGTCGATGCGGGGGAGGGGGAAGGGATCCTTTGGGCAAGCCTTGTTAAGGTCCTTGAAATCAACACACAGGCGCCATGATTTGTCCTTCTTTGGTACCATCACCAGGTTTGCTAGCCAGTCCGGATGTTTTATATCTCTGATGAATCCAGCCTCCAATAGCTTTGCTAGCTCCTCTCCCATGGCCTGTCTCTTAGGTTCGGAAAAACGCCGAAGAGCCTGTTTGACAGGTTTGAATCCTGTTTGGATATTTAAGATGTGCTCGGCCAGCCTGCGTGGGATTCCTGGCATGTCTGAAGGGTGCCAGGCGAAAATGTCTCAATTCTCTCGTAGGAACTCTCGCAATGCGGCATCGACATCAGGGTTTAACTGTGCTCTGATGGAGGCTGTTTTATTGGGGTCCGTTGGATGGACTTGGAATTTGACTATTTCGTCCGCCGGTTTAAAGGAGGTGGACTTGGATCTTTTGTCGAGTACCACATTGTCCCTATTCACCGTAGAGCGCAGCGCAGTCAGCTCCTCAGCCGCTACGGCTTCGGATAGTGCCTTGAGGGCCAGTGCGGCTGTCTTGTTGTGGGGTACAGAAGGTTGTGCCTTATAGTTTCATCCATCTCATGATCATCAAAAGGAATCCACTAACAAGGTTGATCAAGTCTTGTTAACGAACTCATTCCAAATAACATGGAACCGGAGAAATTTCGAATAACATTATGTTACATCAATGGGGATATGCACATCCCCAATAATAAGAATATCATATTTCTTCTTGATAGTAGGAAGAGGAAATTCAAAACCTCCAAATATAATCGATGGAATCTTTCCAATAGAGTTGATACTATGAACTTGAGGTTGTTTCCTCGGAAAGTGTACCATATGCTCATTGCCATTAACATGAAAAGTGACATTGCCTTTAGTGCAATCAATAACAGCCCCTGCAGTATTCAAAAAGGGTCTTCCAAGAATAATAGACATACTATCGTCCTCGGGAATATCAAGAATAACAAAGTCCGTTAAAACAGTAACATTTGCAACTACAACAGGCACATCCTCACAAATATCGACAGTTATAGCAGTTGATTTATCAGCCATTTGCAAAGATATTTCAGTAGGTGTCAACTTATTCAATTCAAGTCTACGATATAAAGAGAGAGGCATAACACTAACACCGGCTCCAAGATCACATAAAGCAGTTTTAACATAGTTTCTTTTAATGGAGCATGGTATAGTGGGTACTCCTGGATCTCCAAGTTTCTTTGGTATCCCACCCTTAAAAGTATAATTAGCAAGCATGGTGGAAATTTCAGCTTCCGGTATCTTTCTTTTTTTAGTAACAATATCTTTCATGTACTTAGCATAAGGATTCATTTTAAGCATATCAGTTAATCGCATACGCAAAAAGATAGGTCTAATCATTTCAGCAAAGCGCTCAAAATCCTCATCATCCTTTTTCTTGGATGGTTTGGGAGGAAAAGGCATGGGTTTCTGAACCCATGGTTCTCTTTCTTTACCATGTTTCCTAGCAACAAAGTCTTTCTTATCATAACGTTGATTCTTTGATTGTGGGTTATCAAGATCAACATCAGGTTCAATTTCTATATCATTATCATTACTAGGTTGAGCATCATCATGAACATTATCATTAACATTATCACTAGTTTCAGGTTCATTACCAGATTGTGTTTTAGCATCAGGAATAGAAATATCATTTGGATTCTCAGGTGTTTCAGCAATAGGTTCACTAAAAGCATGCAAAGTCCTATCATTTTTCTTTTTCTTCCTTTTAGAAGGACTAGGTGCATCTATATTATTTCTCTGAGAATCTTGCTCAATTCTCTTAGGGTGGCCTTTAGGATACAAAGGTTCCTGAGTCATTCTACCAGTTCTAGTAGCCACTATAACAACATAATCATTATTTTACTATTCAATTCATTGAGCAAATCATTTTGAGCTTTAAGTACTTGTTCGACCTGAGTGGTAACCATAGAAGCATGTTTACTAATAAGTTTAAGTTCACTTTTAACATTAGCCATATAATCACCCAAGTGTCCAAGCATATTTGAATTGTATTTCAATTGTCTAGCAAAATAAGCATTAAAGTCTTCTTGCTTAGCCATAAATTTATCAAACTCATCTAAGCATGGGCAAGCAAATTTAGTAAATGGGATTACAGCTTTATATATCATATCTATAGAGAGAATTTACCTTTACTACCTGTGTCGGGTTATCAATACCATGAGTTCCTTCAATAGGTAAAGGATTAAGATTATATGTTTCGTCAACAGGCGGTAAATTAAGACCATGTATTTCTTCAATAGGAGGTAAATTCTTAACATCTTCAGCTTTAATACCCTTTTTCTTTCATAGATTTCTTTGCCTCTTGCATATCTTCAGGACTGAGAAATAGAATACCCCTCTTCTTCGGAGTTGGTTTAGGAATAGGCTCAGGAAGTGTCCAATTATTTTCATTTGTCAACATATTATTCAATAGAATTTCAGCTTCATCCGGTGTTCTTTCCCTAAAAGCAGAACTAGTACAACTATCCAGGTAATCTCTGGAAGCATCTGTTAGTCCATTATAAAAGATATCAAGTATTTCATTTTTCCTAAGAGGATGATCAGGCAAAGCATGAAGTAACTTGAGAAGCCTCCCCCAAGCTTGTGGGAGACTCTCTTCTTCAATTGGCACAAAATTATATATATCCCTCAAAGCAGCTTGTTTCTTATGAGTAGGGAAATATTTAGCAGATAAGTAATAAATCATATCCTGGGGACTACGCACACAACCAGGATCAAGAGAATTAAACCATATCTTAGCATAACCCTTTAATGAGAACGGAAATATTTTAAGGATATAAAAGTAGCGAGTTCTCTCATCATTAGTGAACAGGGTGGCTATATCATTTAATTTAGTAAGATGTGCCACAACAGTTTCAGATTCATAGCCATGAAAAGGATTAGATTCAACCAAAGTAACTATATCTGGATCAACAGAGAATTCATAATCCTTATCAGTAACACAGATAGGGGAAGTAGCAAAAGCAGGGTCAGGTTTCATTCTAGCATTAAGGGATTGCTGCTTCCATTTAGCTAATAACCTCTTGAGCTCGTATCTATCTTTGCAAGCTAAAATAGCTAAACCAGCTTCCTTTTCAAAAACATAACCCTCAGGAATAACAGGTGATTCATATTTATTAGGGGGAGAGTCTTCATCATTACTTTCATCAATATTTTCAGATTCAATATTTTCATTCTCTCTAACCCTAGCAAGTTGTTCATCAAGAAATTCACCAAGTGGCACAGTAGTATCAAGCATAGAAGTAGTTTCATCATAAGTATCATGCATAGCAGAAGTGGCATCATCAATAACATGCGACATATCAGAATGAATAGAAGAAGCAGGTTTAGGTGTCACAAGCTTACTAAAAACAGAAGGTGAATCAAGTGCAGAGCTAGATGGCAGTTCCTTGCCTCCGCTCGTAGTTGAGGGATAAATCTTGGTTTTTGGATCCCTCAAGTCTTCATAATGATAAGAAGATATAAATCCCAAGTGACTCAAAGAATAGAGCTATGCTCCCCGGCAACAGCGCCAAAAAATAGTCTTGATAACCCACAAGCATAGGGGATCGCAACAGTTTTTGAGGGTAGAGTATTCAACCCAAATTTATTGATTTGACACAAGGGGAGCCAAAGAATATTCTCAAGTATTAGCAGCCGAGTTGTCAATTCAACCACACCTGGAAACTTAATATCTGCAGCAAAGTAATATAATAGTAGTGGTAACGATAGCAAAAGGTAATGATAGCAAAAGTAATGTTTTTGGTATTTTGTAGTGATGATAGCAATAGCAATGGAAAAGTAAATAAGCGAAGAACAATATATGGAAAGCTCTTTGGCAATGGATCAGTGATGGAGAATTATGCCAGATGCGGTTCATCATGCAACAGTCATAACCTAGGGTGACACAGAACTATCTCCAATTCATCAATGTAATGTAGGCATGTATTCCGAATATAGTCATACGTGCTTATGGAAAAGAACTTGCATGCCATCTTTTGTCCTACCCTCCCATGGCAGTGGGGTCCTAATGGAAACTAAGGGATATTAAGGCCTCCTTTTAATAGAGTACCGGAACAAAGCATTAGCAGATAGTGAATACATGAACTCCTCAAACTACGGTCATCACCGGTAAGTATCCCGATTATTGTCACTTCGGGGTTAACGGATCATAACGCATAATAGGTGACTATAGACTTGAAAGATAGGATCAAGAACTCTCATATATTGATGAAAACATAATAGGTTCAGATCTGAAATCATGGCACTCGGGCCCTGATACGTCTCCAACATATCTATAATTTATGAAGTATTCATGCTATTATATTATCAACCTTGGATGTTTTATATGCATTTATATGCTATTTTATATGATTTTTGGGACTAACCTATTAACCTAGAGCCCAGTGCCAGTTTCCGTTTTTTTCCTTGTTTTTGAGTTCTACAGAAAAGGAATATCAAACGGAGTCCAATTGACGTGCCAATTTTTGACGATTTTTTATGGACCAAAAGAAGACCCCGGAGTAAAAGAGTTGGGCTAGAAGAGTCCCGGGCTGTCCACGAGGGTGGGGGGCGCGCCCACCCCCCTGGGCGTGGGCCCCTGCCTCGTGGACGCCTCGGGCACCTCCTTGACGTGAGACCGACACCAAAAATTCCTATAAATACAGAAACCTCGGAAAATTAACCTAGATCAGGAGTTCAGCCGCCAGAAGCCTCCGTAGCCACCGAAAACCAATCTAGGCCCTCTCTGGCACCCTGTCGAAGGGGGCCATCATCACCGGAGGGCATGGAGGAGGATCCCGGAGGGGCCATCATCACCATGAAGTCGAAGGACCAGAGGGAGAACCTCTCCCCATCTAGGGGGAGGCCATGGAGGAGGAAGCACAAGGGGGAGAACCTCTCCTCCTCTCTCTCGGTGGCACCAGAGTGCCATCGGGAGGGGAATCATCGCCTTCGTGATCGTCTTCATCAACATCACCATCATCATCATCACCCTCATCTCTTTTACGCGTTCCACTCTCCCGCACCCCGCTATAATCCCTACTTGAACATGGTGCTCTATGCCACATATTATGATCCAATGATGTGTTGCCATCCTATGATGTTTTGAGTAGATATCTTTTATCTTTGGGTTGATTGATAATCTAGATTGGTATGAGTTGTATGTTTTACGTTGATGTTGTCCTATGGTGCCCTCCATGTCGCGCAAGTGTGAGGGGTTCCCGCTGTAGGGTGTTGCAATACGTTCATGATTCGCCTATAGGGGGTTGGTGAGTGAATGAAATACAAACCCGAGTAAGGGGGTTGTTGCTTACGGGAATAAAGAGGACTTGATGCTTTAATGCTATGGTTGGGTTTTACCTTAATGATCTTTAGTAGTTGTGGATGCTTGCTAGAGTTCCAATCATAAGTGCATATGTTCCAAGTAGAGAAAGTATGTTAGCTTATGCCTCTCCCTCATATGAAACTGCAATAGTGATTACCGGTCTTGTTAACGATTGCCTAGGATAATTCCGCACACCGATCCACCATTATTCCACACTCGCTATTTATAATATTTAGTAATATATTCTAACTTTATGATAACAACACCTACTTTTATATTTTAGCTCTCCGATATCATACAAAGTTATCCTCTTCATACCCACAACATAGTTTTATTTCTCGTTGCTAGTTGGAAGCAAACGTTCGGTGTACGTAGAGTCGTATCAGTGGCAGATAGGGCTTGAGAGAATATTGATCTTACCTTTAGCTCCTTGTGGGTTCGACACTCCATACTTATCACTTCCACCTTTGGAAATTTCTACGATGATTCCCTGCACTTGGGGATTATCAAGCTCTTTTCTGGCGCCGTTGCCGGGGAGCAATAGCGTGGGGTTGGTATTCTCGTGTGTGCTTGTTTGCTTTCTTCACTAAGTACATTTTGTTTTTCCTTTTTGTTTCTGTTTAGTTGTGGGTGAAACATACAAAGAAAAATTAAAAGAATGAAAATACCAAAAAAGTTACTTGCCTCTTATGCCTAAAAAGTTTTTCAAAAAGAGAAGTGATTGGAAAGTTATGCATTGAAGAAGTGAGGGTCGACCTTGAGCACTCGTGTTCATGCTCATAGAAACAATGTAGAATTTTTCATTGCACTACAAAAAAAGACACATCCGTGACATTTTGGGCTGAACGAATTTTTTCCTGTCATACATATGACACTTCTGTGACGATAATTGTGACAAAACCCGACATCATCATAGATGTGGTGGGCTCATACTTCTATGACAAAAAATCATGACAGAAAATGGGCTTTTCGTCCTGTGCGGGCCGGAGATGCAGCTGCATGACATTCTTTGGGCCATCCATGACGGAAAAAACCGTGGTAGAAGCGAGGGGGAGGAAAATTTCGGGGAGTTCCCGGTTATGGTGGGAGGTCGGGGGCCGAGCGATGCGCGTTTCTCTCGTACACGTACGTGCATGTGTGCGAGGCATTGGGCTCTAACTGAACCCGAGCGCTTGCACTGCAGGCTATGCGTTACTGAACCCGAGCGATCGATCGATAGCTCTTAACTGTACCCGATCGAGCGATTCCTTCGCTACTGCTGCTAACTGAAGCCGATCGATGCTGCCTCTGGGATGAACAGTGAGCGTTGCGGGAGGGGCGGGGGTTGGATGGACAGTGAGCAGTGGCGTTGCCTCTGGATGAACATGACCCCGTGGTGTGGTGGAGGGCTGGATGAACAGTAGACAGTGGAGGGGTGCCCGTGGAGGGGTGGTTGAACTGGACCCCGTGGTGTGGAGGGCTGGATGAACAATAGAGGGTGGAGGGGTGGTTGAACTGTAGCCGATGGAGTAGCGCGTGGTGGAGGCTGGATGAACAGGAGCCCATGGAGGCTGGAGGTCGACGGTAGCCCGTGGAGGCTGGAAGAGGACGACGGTGGAGATGAACAGTATCCCGTGGAGTCCCGTTTTGTGGTACGCCACACCCCTCCCGATGAATAGGACCCCTGTTTCGACCGTAGCGCTCCAACACAAGTCCGTTTCGTCCGTTTTGTGGTACGCCACACCCCTCCCGATCAACATGACCCCCGTTTCGACTGTAGGAGGTCCGTTTCCTCCATTTTGCGGTACGCCACACCCCTCCCGATCAACAGGACCCCCGTTTCGACCGTAGGAGGTCCGTTTCCTCCGTTTTGCGGTACGCCAGACCCCTCCCGATCAACAGGACCCCGTTCCGAATGTAGGAGGTCTGTTTCCTCCATTGTGCGGTACGCCATGCCTCGTTTCCATCGCCTGTTCCGTCCAAGCCCTCCCGATGAACACGACCACGCATTCCGTTCTGACCCAGCCGGTTGGCTCCCACGCATTCCATTGCCTCCCGATGAACATGACGCATTCCGTTGCCTCCCCATGAACACGACGCATTCCGTTGCCTCCCCATGAACACGACGACGACGCTGTTTCTCTGTTCTGACCCAGCCATGTACACGAGCCCTGGCCGTATGTATGTGCGAGTAGGCGTTCGAGACCCCGCCCGTATGTACACATACGTGGCCGTATTTTCTTTCTTGCACCCTGGCCGCTGTACGTACGTGTACATGCTACGTGCGTGCCTCTACTACGACACGTACGCGCCTCTACTACGACACGTGCGCTCCTCTACATACACCAGTATATATGTACGTACACGTTCGCGACCAGAATGACAACGCTACGTACGCTTCGACCAGGTGGGTCCTGACTGTTAGGCACTTCCTTGCCTGCGAAGATTTAGCTGGTGGGTCCCAGCAGTCAGGGGGGCGAATCTTTTTTTTTTGCCCGGATGCACTTCCTTGCGTGCGAAGATGTAGCTAGTGGGTCCCAGCAGTCAGGGGCAAACATTTTTTTCACGAAATACGGTGGCCCGTCCGGTGGGTCCCCGCTGTCAGGTGGAGGAATAATTATTTTGCACATAATAAGGAGGCACTTCCTTGCTGCGGGCATGGACCCATCTGTCAGCCTCTCCACGTACAGTCCAAGTCCGATGGAAGCCATTCCTTGACCACATTGACCACGCCGCGCCGATAGCACCAGGGCGGTTGTCGGCGTTTTGGGAACGGGGGTCCCCAGACTTGCCTGCCTGCGGCCTGCAGCGTGGCTCAGGCGGGGGCCCAGCGCAACCCATCTTCATCAGCTCAAGCTCAAGACCCTCGCGAGGGGCCAAGCCTCGCGGGGCGGATGACAGGAAGCTTCCTCAGAGGCGGCCTCATCAGGCAGGCTCGCGAGGAGGCGGAGAGATCAATGCAAGGGTACCTCGCGAGGAATCCGTGACGCAAGCCATAACGATCGAGACCAGGCGGGCGCCAGGCGGGCGCGGGCCTGCGTAGTGTCCTTGTTTCCCCTTTGGTGCAAAGGGGGCAAGCACAGGCCAAGGCATCAGGCAAAGGTTACCATTCTGGTGCAACGAGACCAAGACCAGCCGGACGGCAGGACAGAGGTCACCGTGGAGCCCAAGACGGCGTCATCGCCAGTGCTTTTGGCAGCCGAAGACCACCTTTGGTCAGGATAACTTGTACTAGATGTTCCCCTTCGAAATGGCCAATTGTTGGCACCCTTCCCGCTCATTATTTGGGGGGAGGCCCAGGGCCTCTATAAATAGAGCTAGCCACCACAAAAGGAGGGGATGGCTGGAAATCTGGTAGAACCATAGCAGAGAGAGAGAGAGAGGAAAAGGCGAATGAACTCACCCTAGCAGTTCATCGCACCAGCTCAAGAACACCTCTCGCGAGGCTGTTCTTCCCTTGTACTATCCATCATCAGCCCCAGAGGCAATCCACCACACCACACACTGGAGTAGGGTATTACACCACAACGGTGGCCCGAACCAGTATAAACATCGTGTCTCTTGTGTTGTTCATCATTTTCATCTTAGTTCGCATGAGAGGATCAGACGTAGATCGGTAGGGGGGAGATATCCATGTGCACCCCAGTTTTGGAACCTCAAGGGTCTGCCGGAACCCGAAACCCGACATTTGGCGCGCCAGGTAGGGGTGCGCCGGAGTCCTCCCTCCTGACGACCCGCTCTCCCCCGACATCGCATCCCGCCCTCATGACGGACAACGCGCCGCCCGCTCCAACAATGGATGCTGACACTGGGGCCAGGGGGCTCCGGGCCCTGGCCCCCGCCTTGTGGCAAGTGCGGTGGCTGTGCAAGTTCAGGCCTGAGATGCCGCCGCGCTATGACGGCGCGGCGGACCCGATGATTTTCCTGCTGGCGTACGAAGAGGCCGTCCTCGGAGCTGGGGGCGACGACCGGGTGATGGCCAACTGGTTACCAATGGCCCGCACCAGCATCCCGCGCGCGTGGCGCCTCCACCTACCAACGGCCTCTGTCACCTCCTGGGAGGAGCTGCGTGACCTCTTCCTCGCCCGTTTCGCCGCACCAGCGCCGCCCGTCGTCGCAGCTCTCCTAGGTGGCTCCCAGGCACCACCCTCGAGTCATCACGTCAAGCCGTTCGCCCGCCGGATCAGCACCGCCTCCAGGCGCCAAGAAGCCCACCCCGGGCTGGGTGGCGCCCGAGGCCGATCTAACCTTCGACTCGGAGGACCACCTCTTCAACCCCATTGGTTCGGGCGCACTCCCGATGCTGTGCACCCCCACCATCTGCCAGGTAGCTGTCACCAGGACCCTCATTGATGGTGGTGCCGGCCTCAACATGCTCTCGGTAGAGGCCTTCAGCCTACTCCACGTGCCGCCGGAGCGGCTCCAACCCAGCAGGCCTTTCTTGGGCATCGGAGCCGGTTCCACCGCCTCCTTGGGACAGATCCGCCTCCCAGTGACCTTCGGCACCTGCGACAACTTCCGCACGTAGCTGATCGACTTCGACATCGCTCCTATCGGCCTCCCCTACAATGCCATCCTGGGCTATCCGGCCTTGGCTCGGTTCATGGCAGCAACTCACCCGGCGTACAACCTCATGAAGATGCCCGGGAGCAGCGGCGCCCTCACCGTGTCAGGAGACACAAGGGATGCGCTGCAGGTGCTCCGGCTTGTTTTCTGGGCGGCCGCGGTGGCACAACCCACTAGCACCGACGCCCTTGAGCCCAAGGGGGCTGCGCCGGCTAAAAAGAAGCAGTTGTTCACCCAAGACAAGGCGGAAACCAAGCAGGTACCAGTCGATGAGGACGTGTCCACTGGCGCCACCTTCACCATAGGGGCCAACCTCGAGCCCGAGCAGGAGAAGGCCCTAATCAGGTTCCTGCGTGCGAACAAGAAGGTGTTCACGTGGGAACCAGATTAGTTAGCGGGGGTCCCAAGGGAAGTGATTGAGCATCACCTCAACGTGTGCCCCAATGTACGCCCCATGAAGCAGAAGGCAAGGCGGCAGTCTACTGAGAAACAAGCTTTCATCATTCAAGAGAGCCGGAAGCTAGAGGTGGTAGGGGTTATCCGCGAGGTCCGCTACCCCAATTGGCTAGCTAATCCTGTTGTCGTGCCAAAGATGGGGGGGAAAGAGCGCATGTGCGTCGACTTCACCAACCTCAACAAGGCCTGCCCGCAGGATCCATTTGTGCTCCCCCGCATCGACCAGATAGTCGACTCCACCGCAGAGTGTGACCTATTGTGCTTCCTGGATGCCTTCTCGGGCTATCACCAGATCAAGATGGCGGTAGAAGACGTGGAGAAGATGACTTTCTTGACCCCGTGTGGAGTGTACTGCTATACGTGCATGCCGTTTGGGCTGCGCAATCCAGGCGCGACCTTTCAGCGGCTGATGCACATCGCCTTAGGCCGGTAGCTCGGGAGGAACGCTGAAGCTTACGTCGATGACATTGTGGTGAAGTCTCGTGAGGCAAGAACCCTGATACAGGACCTGGAAGAAACCTTTGCCAGCCTCAACGAAGTGGACCTACGGCTCAACCCGGAGAAGTGCGTATTTGGAGTCCCCTCGGGCAAGCTCCTGGGTTTCCTCGTATCCCACAGGGGCATCGAGGCCAACCCGGAGAAGGTCAAGGCAGTCGAAGATATGAGCCCGCCGAGGACCCTCAGAGAAATGCAGAAGCTCACCGGGCATGTGACTGCGTTGGGGCGCTTCATCTCCAAGCTGGGGGAACAAGCCCTGCCCTTCTTCAAGCTGATGAAGAAAAAGGGCCCCTTCGAATGGACTGAAGAGACCGACAAGGCATTCCAAGACCTCAAGAGGTACCTTACCAGTCCGCCAGTGATGGTAGCTCCGCGTCCTCGGGAGCCCCTGGTGCTCTACTTGCGGCCACACCCTACTCCGCCAGCGCAACCCTGGTGGCGGTCAGGGAGGAGCGCTATGCCAAGCCCGCATCGACCGTCCGAACTGAAGCAAAGCAGAGCCAGGAGGGCTTCGCAAAGGCCGCAACCACAACCGGAAAGGGACAGCCGCAACAGGAGAATGCACCCGGAGCAGGAGAGGCCTCTTCACGTGACCAAGCCCCGGGGGCTCTGTCGTGTCCAGAGACGCCTCGACCTCTGGAGAACGCAAGCAGCGCCAACACCCTCAACCTCATCGAGCATCCCGTGTACTTCGTCAGCATGGTGCTACGGGATGCAAGGGCACGGTATCCCATGCCTCAAAAACTCCTCCTTGCGCTACTAGTGGCCTCGCGCAAGCTGTGCCACTACTTCCAAGGACATCCCATCAAGGTCGTCTCAGCATACCCCTTGGAAAGAGTGCTCAGGAGCCCCAACTCAGATGGAAGGGTCGCCGAATGGAACATTGAGCTACAGGCATTTCAGCTAGAATTCAGCACGACCAGAGTTATCAAGGGAGTCGCACTTGCAGATTTCGTGGCAGAATGGGCAGAAGCACCGAGTCTCGAGGCAGGCGAAGACTGATCACTTTCCCCAGGAAGTGAAGCACCAGACGGCTGGGTCATGTACTTCGATGGGGCATTCTCCCGACACGGTGCAGGAGCTGGCGCAGTGCTTGTGTCCCCTACCCAGGACAAGCTCTATTACACCATGCAACTCTACTTCCAGCACGGAGAGAAGGTCTCCAACAACATAGCAGAATACGAAGGCCTGATAGCAGGCTTGAAAGCCGCGATCGCCTTAGGAGTAAAGCGCCTCACCATCAAGGGCGATTCACAGCTCCTCGTCAACTTCTCCAACAAGATATACGAGCCGAAGGACGAGCACATGGAAGCTTACCTCGCTGAAGTCCGCAAGATGGAGAAACAATTCTGGGGGCTGGAGCTGCAGCATGTGCCTTGCGGCACCAATCAGGAGGCTGACGACATTGCCAAGAGGGCGTCTATGCGGCTGCCGCAGGAACCTGGCGTCTTCGAGGAGCGGCTCTTCAAGCCCTTGGCGGCGCCGTCGCTATCAGGCGCGACGCAACCAAGGGAGGAGCCTCCTCAGCCGCCTGCCTTGGGAGCTCCGGTTTGCGGCCCGGCATCAGGGGCACGCCTGCTCCTGGCGTTGGAGCCTTAGGAGGGATGTTGGATCCCAGAGCTCAAGGACTACCTGATGCAAGGGATTCTGCCGGAGAACAAGGAGGAGGCGAAGCGTGTGGCATGGCAGGCCATGGCTTATTGCATCTAGGATGGCGAGCTCTACAGTAAGCGGCCAAATGACGTGTCCCTACGTTGCATTTCCAGGGAGCAAGGAAAGGAACTACTGGTGGACATACACAGCGGAGACTGCGGGCACCACTCGTCGTCAAGAACCCTCGTCGGCAAGGCGTTCTACAGTGGGTTCTACTGGCCCACAACACTCAGTGACGCCGTTGAGCTCATGAAGGCTTGCGAGGCTTGCCAGTTTCACGCTAAACAGATCCATCAGCCTGCGAGGGGTCTGCAGACCATACCCCTCTCCTGGCCGTTCGCAGTTTGGGGGTTGGACATTCTGGGCCCGTTCCCTTGGGCGCTAGGGTGCTATCGCTACCTCTACGTCGCTATGGACAAGTTCACCAAGTGGGCCGAGGTGGAAGCTGTCCGCACAATCCCGGCAGGCTCGGCAGTCAAGTTCATCAAGGGCCTCGTGAGCCGGTTTGGGGTGCCTAACCGCATCATCACTGACAACGGTTCACAATTCACCAGTAATATCTTCAAAACGTACTATGCTAACCTTGGAACGCAGATATGCTACGCTTCGGTACCACACCCCCAGAGCAATGGCCAGGCTGAACGAGCCAACGCGGAGGTCCTGAGGGGCCTCAAGGCCAGGACCTTCAAGAAGAAGCTGGAGGCCTGTGGCAGGGGCTGGCATGACGAGCTCTAGTCCGTGCTATGGTCAATCCGCATGACAGCGACCAAGCTGACTGGCGAGACCCCGTTCCTCCTCGTCTACGGAGCGGAGTCTGTTCTCCCTCACGAGGTCAGACGTTGCTCCGCACAGGTCCTGGCATTCGACGAGGCTCAGTAGGACGTCATGCGGGGGACGGATCTCGTGCTGGCGGAGGAACGCCGTCAGGAAGCCGCACTGCGAGCGGCAAGGTATCAACAGGCGCTACGACGATACCACAGCCGCAACATCCGCCCCAGGACCCTTGAGGTAGGGGATCTCGTGCTCAGAAGGGTTCTCTCCAGGGAGGGGCTGCACAAGCTCTCTCCCATGTGGGAGGGCCCGTTCAAGGTTGTTCATGTTTCCAGGCCTGGCTCCGCGCGCTTGGAGACTCCGGAGGGAGTACCCATCCAGAACCCATGGAACGTTCAACATCTCCGGAGGTTCTACCCCTGAGTGAAGCCGCTGCGTTTTGGAAAAGGCCCGGTGCTTGTGAAGAAGGCGAATGCCTGTGAAGCCGCTGCGTTTTGGAAAAGGCCCGGTGCCTGTGAAGAAGGCGAATGCCTGTGAAGCCGATGCGTTTTGGAAAAGGCCTGGTGCCTGTGAAGAAGGCCAATGCCTGTGAAGCTCGCCGTCCGTGACACTCTCACGTAATAATGAGTGGGGCTGTACACGCCCCGGAGTCTCCGGAGTACCGCCCTCGGGCCTCGGGGGCTCCCGCCCACGCCCAGTGGCAGCACTTAGCTTCGTGCTGGTGAGAAGACGTCGAAGACTAGAATAGGCGTCGGACGCGGCTTTCCCATTTGCTTTCTGCAGTTGGCTTGTTTATTCCCGTTTGAAGTTTTTATTGGAGTTGCTGACGTTCCTGGCTTGTGGCTCTTTGTCTTTCTCGCTCGCTCACCTCGTTTTCTCTTGCGAAGTCTCGCGAGGGAGGATCGCGGGCGCCCTCGCGAGTGTTTTCTGCCCCGATCGTTTGGAGCTTTCCTATCCGAGTCCTCTGCAGGAGCACCCCTCCCAGTCTGTGCCCCACGGGCATCGGGACATGAGCGCAGGACCTGGGCCGATCACCCCCACAGCTAAGACCATAAGTTACCCCTCCTATTGATCCTTGCAGGGCACGAAGCGCACGAGGAGGCCACGACCTCGGGAGGCGAGGACTGCGCCAAGCCCCAACGAGCTAAAATAGTTCCCGCACATGGAAGCGCGGCGCGAAAACACGGCACAGAAATAGTGGAAATAGCACGATGGTTAAACAGCAACAGTTCTAATACGCCCCCGCGGGGCCCTACATTACTTACTATTTTTGCGCAGGATAAGAAAGAAAACAAAACGGGCATGATTCGTCCTGCGCCAACCCACAGCGAAGGCTCGAGCTGCTCCTGGGGCTCAGGCGGATCCCTCCTCTCGCTTCACCGGGGCGCGACGGCGGGCTGACCTGCTACCTTCACCCAAGTGGGCGCGATGGCGAGGAGGCTGGTCACGGCCACCGCTGGAGGAGCTGCTGCCTAAGAGGGGGTTATCGAAGCTCGACGAACCCCGAGCACCGCCGCCTGTACGCCAGTCGCCATCTTCATCCTGGTCAGAGCCAGGGCTGGGTAGGCGGCCGCGGTCGTCGTCTTCAGGGCAACACCCGGCACGGCGACCGTCTTCCCCGAACACCCTCACGTAGAGGGTGGCGTCGCCATCAAACTTGAAGTACAGGGTGCACCACCGGCTCAGGCCACGCGCGCGGGCAAACGTTTGCCAGCCGCGTGTTAGAGCCCCGTTCCCAGAAACGGAGACCTCCAGCGACGCCTAGGAGGCCCTGCTGCAGCATCCATCTGCCTGGAGCCAAAAGCCGCACCGGGCGCTGGCCGGCAGTTCATCTACGAAGAAATGGTGGAGCTGGAGCCTGGTGCTGGATGGGTCTGCCAACCACACGACAAAGTCCGACAGCACCTTCGCAGAGCGAAAGCGTGGCCTAGGAGGGCGCACACCCACGGCGTGCCCCCCGTCGGCAAGCTAGCGCTCACCACCGTGCCGGGAACCGCCTCCATGGCCGCGGGAGGCCACCATGGGGACCATGGTATACTTGCGAGGGCGACCTCGGTCGCGCTTGGCCAGGGGGGAGCCAGGCCCGGCCTGGGGGGCCTTTCCTTTCTCCATGGCCGAGAATCTCTTTGGAGCCATGGGAGCAACGACTAATCGAGAAGAAGGAAAGGAGCAGCAAGGAGGGACGGGCCGAAGGGGGTCGCCCAGCCCCGTACTTATAGCCGGAGGAGGCCAACCGCCGTGCACCACGATCGCAGGTAATCATGACCGGTTTCTCTGCATGCAGGGACTTGTCAAGTCGTGCAGTTGCCGAGGCATCGTGGGGAAGCGCAGTCACCCACGTCCAATCAATCGCCACTTGGCGCCCAAGGCCGCAGGCTGATAGGGCCCGCGGCGCTTCGTGCTTGCCCTTTCATTTTCCTACTAGGCCAAGCCCGGGCGCGCCTTAGGCCCGGGGGCTACTGTCGGCGTTCTGGGAACAGGGGTCCCCAGACTTGCCTGCCTGCGGCCTGCAGCGTGGCTAAAGCGGGGGCCCAGCGTGGCCCATGTTCATCAGCTCAAGCTCAAGACCCTCGCGAGGGGCCAAGCCTCGCGGGGCGGACGACAGGAAGCTTCCTCAGAGTCGGCCTCATCACGCGGGCTCGCGAGGAGGCGGAGAGATCAATGCAAGGGTACCTCGCGAGGAACCCATGATGCAAGCCATGACGATCGAGACCAGGCGGGCGCCGGCCTGCGCAGTGTCCTTGTTTCCCCTTTGGTTCAAAGGGGGCAAGCATAGGCCAAGGCATCAGGCAAAGGTTACCATTCCGGTGCAATGAGACCAAGATCAGCCGGACGGCAGGACGGAGGTCTCCGCGGAGCCCAAGACGGCGTCATCGCTAGTGCTTTTGGCAGCCGAAGACCACCTTTGGTCAGGATAACTTGTACTAGATGTTACCCTTCGAAATGGCCAATTGTTGGCGCCCTTCCCGCTCATTATTTGGGGAGAGGCCCAGGGCCTCTATAAATAGAGCTAGCCACCACAGAAGGAGGGGACGGCTGGAAATCTGGTAGAACCATAGCAGAGAGAGAGGAAGAGGCGAACGAACTCACCCTAGCAGTTCATCGCACCAGCTCAAGAACACCTCTCACGAGGCTGTTCTTCCCTTGTACTGTCCATCATCCGCCCCAGAGGCAGTCCACCACACCACACACTGGAGTAGGGTATTACACCACAACGGTGACCTGAACCAGTATAAACATCGTGTCTCTTGTGTTGTTCATCATTTTCATCTTAGTTCGCATGAGAGGATCGGACGTAGATCGGTAGGGGGGAGATCTCCATGCGCACCCCAGTGTTCGAACCTCAAGGGTCTGCCGGATCCCGAAACCCGACAGCGGTGGACGACGGCGAGGCCTAGGAAGGGGACAACGCAGAGCCGGGGAAGACGCGACAGTGAATGCCCATGCGTAGAGGAGTACGAGGGTTCACTGGTTCGCTGTGGTGTGAGGCTGCCGTCGCTGCAGAATAATAGGGGTGTGGGTGAGTAGAGGGATGGCCTGGCCAGCGGTGGGAGTAGTAGGGGGCGGTGAGGCCTCCGCCGCATCGCAGCCGGCCACGGGAGGCAGGAGCACGAGGCACGACTGGCGCTGGTTTGGGCGGCTGGAGCAAGAAGACCAGAGGTTGAAGAAGTACTATGGCCGTTGGATGGACATCGTATGGTCACTGGAGCTAGAATCGTGCATATTGACTAAGTTGACAAAGCCCTCCGTCCCCGTCAACTTAGTAGGCCCACAAGTCAGCCTGCCACTATACTGGGTCCCAGCTAACAGGGGGAGTATTCATTTTTTGTGCGTAATAAGGAGGCACTTCCTTGCGTGCGAAGATATAGCTGGTGGGTCCGAGCTGTCAGCGACGGTAACATTTTTTTCACGAAATACAGAGGCCCTTTCGGTGGGTCCCTGATGTCAGGTGGAGGAATCATTATTTTGCACGTAATAAGGAGGCATTTCCTTGCGTTCGGTCGTGGACCCAGCTGTCGGCCTCTCCACGTACAGTCCACTTCAGATGCATGTCGGTCGTTGACCAAGTTGACCAGGCCGCGCCGAGAGCACCAGGGCGGTGGACGACGCCGAGGCCTAGGAAGGGAACGACACGGAGGCAGGGAAGACTCAGCAGTTGTTTCCCACACAGAGGGGAGTATGACTGTACGAGGGTTTACTGGTTCGTCTGCTGTCGCTGGAGAATAACAGCAAGTGTGGGTGAGTAGAGGGATGGCCAGGCCAGCGATGGGAGTATTGTAGGGCGGTGAGGCCTGTGCGGCAGCACAACCGGCCGTGGGAAGGACGGAGCAGGCAGTCCCGCCGGCGCTTGTTTAAGCGGCTGGAGCAGGAGGAGCAGAGATTGAAGAAGCACGACGGCCGTTCGATGGACATCCACCAGTCACTACTTGTGCGTCAACCTTTTTTATGAAAGCCTCAAATCTGTGGAAAATAGCATACAACCCATCTGCCATTATTTCTAATAATTTAAAGCACATTTGCTAATTCTTAAGGTTTTTTTGGAGCCCATATTCTTTTTGTTAGCATTACAGCCCATATTGTGGCCACGATTAAAAAATTATACGAAATTTTGCATATTTTGGTGCGGTCCGAACTGTTTTTAATCCCGAAATTTCGACTCACATTCAAACTGACTTTAAAAATAAATGTATGATGACCCACAAGTATAGGGGATCTATCGTAGTCCTTTCAATAAGTAAGAGTGTCGAACCCAACGAGGAGCAGAAGGAAATGATAAGCGGTTTTCAGCAAGGTATTCTCTGCAAGTACTGAAATTAGTAGTAACAGATAGTTTTGTGATAAGATAATTTGTAACAAGCAATAAGTAACAAAAGCAAATAAACTGCACCAAGGTGGCCCAATCCTTTTTGTAGCAAAGGACAAGCCTGGACAAACTCTTATATAAGGAAAAGCGCTCCCGAGGACACATGGGAATATCGTCAAGCTAGTTTTTATCACGTTCATATGATTCGCGTTCGGTACTTTGATAATTTGACATGTGGGCGGACCAGTGCTTGGGTGCTGTTCTTACTTGAACAAGCATCCCACTTATGATTAACCTCTATTGCAAGCATCCGCAACTACAACAAAAGTATTAAGGTAAACCTAACCATAGCATGAAACATATGGATCCAAATCAGCCCCTTACGAAGCAACGCATAAACTAGGGTTTAAGATTCTGTCACTCTAGCAACCCATCATCTACTTATTACTTCCCAATGCCTTCCTCTAGGCCCAAATAATGGTGAAGTGTTATGTAGTCGACGTTCACATAACACCACTAGAGGCTAGACAACATACATCTCATCAAAATATCGAACGTACCAAATTCACATGACTACTAATAGCAAGAATTCTCCCTTGTCCTCAGGAACAAATGTAACTACTCACAAAGCATATTCATCTTCATAATCAGAGGGGTAATAATATGCATAAAGGATCTGAACATATGATCTTCCACCAATTAAACCAACTAGCATCAACTACAAGGAGTAATTAACACTACTAGCAACCTACTAGCACCAATCCCGGACTTGGAGACAAGAATTGGATACAAGAGATGAACTAGGGTTTTGAGATGAGATGGTGCTAATGAAGATGTTGATGGAGATTGCCCTCTCCCGATGAGAGGAGCGTTGGTGATGACGATGGCGATGATTTCCCCCTCCGGGAGGGAAGTTTCCCCGGCAGAACAGCTCTGCCGGAGCTCTAGATTGGATCCGCCAAGGTTCTGCCTCGTGGCGGCGGAGTTTCGTCCCGAAAGGTTGCTTCTTATTTTTTTTCTCGACGAAAGACTTCATATAGGAGAAGATGGTCATCGGAGAGCCACCAGGGGGCTCACGAGGTAGGGGGGTGCGCCCTAGGGGGGTGGGGGGGGACGCCCCCACCCTCGTGGAAAGGGTGTGGGCCCCCTGGTCTTCATCTTTGGTGAGGATTTTTCATTATTTATTATAAGGTATTCCATGGAGTTTCAACACTTTTGGAGTTGTGCAGAATAGGTCTCTAATATTTGCTCCTTTTCCAGCCCAGAATCCCAGCTGCCGGCATTCTCCCTCCTTATGTAAACCTTGTAAAATAGAGAGAATAACTATAAGTATTGTGACATAATGTGAAATAACAGCCCATAATGCAGTAAATATCGATATAAAAGCATGATGCAAAATGGACGTATCTACTCCCCCAAGCATAGACCTCGCTTGTCCTCAAGCGAAAGCCGATAACAATAAATATGTCCCCATGTTTAGAGGTAGAGGCGTCGATAAAAATAAAATACGAAGATGAGGGCATCATGATTATTCTCATAACAGCAACATATATAGATATTGTCATATCATTGCTTATGTTCAAGTGATGATCTATTCACAATGCAAAAATATGAATCAGAAACCTTATTGAGAACCAACAAACTATAACCTCAGTCATTGAAGCAATTGCAATTTATCATAACATCAAAAAGAGTCTATGTTAGAGCTAAAAAGTAAGTCCACATACTCAACTATCATCTAGTCCTTCATAATTGCTAACACTCGCACAATACTTGTGGTTACGGAGTTTTAATCGGACATAGAGAAAGATAGGGGCTTATAGTTTCGCCCCACAACCTTTTTACCTCGAGGGTAATGTCAACAATAATAACTCATGCCCCCTACATCCAATTAGATATATCTATCAGGATCTTTCCAACATGCTGGGCTTGCAAAAGGATAAAATGAAAAAGGAAAGGTGAAGATCACCATGACACTTGCATAAGGTAGAAGATAATAATAAAAGGTAGGCCCTTCGCGGAGGGAAGCAGAGGTTGCCATGCGCTTTTATGGTTGGATGCAGAAAATCTTAATGCGAAAGAACGTCACTTTATATTGCCCCTTGTGATATGAACCTTTATTATGCAGTCCGTCGCTTTTATTACTTCCACACCACAAGATCGTATAAAGCTTATTTCTCCCACACTAATCATACATATATAGAGAAATTTTTATTGCTTTGCACCAATGACAACTTACTTGAAGGATCTTACTCAATCCATAGGTAGATATGGTGGACTCTCATGGCAATACTGGTTTAAGGGTATTTGGAAGCACAAGTAGTATCTCTACTTGGTGCTGAGAATTTGGCTAGCATGAGGGGGAAAGGCAAGTTCAACATGTTGGATGATCCATGACAACATACTTTATCTCAGATATAAGAAAACATAACCCATTACGTTGTCTTCATTGTCCAACATCAACTCTTTAGCATGTCATATTTTGATGAGTGCTCCCAATCATAAAAGATGTCAATAATAGTATATTTATATGTGAAACCTCTCTTTCCTTATTACTTCCTATTAATTGCAACGATGACCAAAGCTATGTCTGCCAACTCCCAACAACTTTTAATCATCACACTCTTTTTATGTGAAGTCATTACTATCAATAAGATCAATATGAACTTTTGTTTCTTCTTATTCTTTTTCTCTTTTCTTTTATTCACCCAAGATCATAGCAAGAAAATCAATCCCTTGACTCAACACTAATCTTTATTATATAGCTCATGGACTCGATTACATAGAGAGATCATAAAGCAAAACTCAAAACTAGATCATGCCATAAACTTTATTCCACTAGATCAAAATACTACTAATAGGGTCGAACTAACGAAAATGGTAAAGATAGGAGTTGTGATTGTGATACGATACCGGGGCACCTCCCCCAAGCTTGGCGGTTGCCAAGGGGAGTGCCCATACCCATGTGATTATATCTCCATCTTTGTTGTTGGTGAAATATTCTTTGCGATGATTCCTCTCAGGATACGATTCTCCTCCTCGAGCTTTTTGACTTGCTGCTTGATGTCCATTGTTTCCTTACGAAGCTTTCCTGTGACAGCTAAAGCTCCTTGCACCCAAGGGTGTTTCATAGCTGCGAGAGAACAAGTGACACTCCTCTTCATATTTTCATAAGAAATAAATCTAACATTCGAAGGGATAACCGAGTTTGGAATAGCTGAGCTCTGTAGTTCCCCCATCGTGAACCCAGCTCGGAAGTGAGAGGTGACTTCTTGATCCTCCATGGCATCTACCCTCATTTGTTCAACCTCCATATCTTCCTCCGTTGCTGGCCCAAAGTGGTCAGGGTCGCTGTTTGCCCTTGGTTCCGGTGCCGGATTAGATACCCAGCTCTCCCCAACTGACTCTTGAGAAGACATCTTGCTCTAATCTGCAGCAGCAACAGCTCAAAAAAAAACAGAGGATAATTGCGTGATACAGGAGTCAAAACCTTCGGGAGAATATATAATGAATTTTTACTGACCAAAATCCGTATTGTGCAATAAAACGGAGTCCGGAAGGCACACGAGGTGCTCATGAGGTAGGGGGCGTGCCCAGGGGGGTAGGGCGCGCCCTCCACCCTCGTGGGGCCCTCGTGTCCTTCCCGGACTGCTACTTAATTTTCTAAATATTCCAAAACGGAGAAATATTGCCTTAAAAATTGTTTTGGAATCGGTTTACTTACCGTACCACATACCTATTCCTTTTCGGAGTCTGAAACATTCTGGAAAGTGTCCCTTATGTATTCCTCCGAGGTTACGGTTTCAATAATATTGGTTTCAACATTTATGGGATTACCTGAGATATAATGTTTAATTCTCTGACCGTTTACCACCTTCTGATTTGTGCCTTCGAAGTTGTTGATTTTTATGGCACCGGAACGATAGACCTCCTCGATAACATAGGGGCCTTCCCATTTAGAGAGAAGTTTTCCTCCAAAAAATCTTAAACGAGAGTTGTATAGCAATACATAATCACCTACATTAAACTCACGCTTTTGTATCCTTTTGTCATGCCATCTTTTAACCTTTTCTTTAAACAACTTTGCATTTTCATAAGCTTGGGTTCTCCATTCATCAAGTGAGCTAATATCAAATAACCTCTTTTCATCGGCAAGTTTAAAATCATAGTTGAGCTCTTTAATAGCCCAGTATGCCTTATGTTCTAGTTCGAGAGGTAAGTGACATGCTTTTCCATATACCATTTTATACGGAGACATACCCATAGGATTTTTATATGCAGTTCTATAGGCCCATAATGCATCATCAAGTTTCTTGGACCAATTCTTTCTAGACCTATTGACGGTCTTTTGCAAAATTAATTTGAGTTCTCTATTACTCAATTCTACTTGACCACTAGACTGTGGGTGATACGGAGATGCAATTCTATGATTGACGTCATATTTAGCAAGCATTTTACGGCAAGCACCATGAATAAAATGTGAACAACCATTAGTCATTAAATATCTAGGGACTCGAAACCTCGGAAAAATAACTTCTTTAAGCATTTTAATAGAAGTGTTATGATCAAAACTACTAGTTGGAATAGCTTCTACCCACTTAGTAACGTAATTAACATCAACTAAAATATGCGTATATCCATTAGAGGCAGGAAAAGGTCCCATATAATCAAAGCCCCAAACATCAAATGGTTCAATAACAAGTGAATAATTCATAGGCATTTCTTGACGTCTACTAATATTACCAATTCTTTGACATTCATCACAAGAAAGGACAAACTAACGGGCATCCTTGAAGAGAGTAGGTCAATAAAAACCGGATTGCAATACCTTATGTGCAGTTCTATCTCCCGCATGGTGTCCTCCATATGTTTCGGAGTGGCACTTGCGTAGAATCTGTTCCTGTTCATGCTCATGTACACAACGTCTAATAACACCATCTACTCCTTCTTTATAAAGATGTGGGTCATTCCAAAAGTAATGTCTCAAATCATAGAAGAACGTTTTCTTTTGTTGGTATGTGAAGCTAGGTGGTATAAATTAAGAAACTATGTAATTAGCATAATCAGCATACCAAGGGGTACTACAAGAAGTACTTATGACATTTAATTGCTCATCAGGAAAGCTATCATCAATAAGTAGTGGGTCATCAAGAACATTCTCTAACCTAGATAAGTTGTCTGCAACGGGGGTTCTCAGCTCCTTTTCTATCAACAATATGCAAATCAAATTCTTGTAGCAAGAGAACCCATCTAATAAGTCTAGGTTTAGCATCTTTCTTCTCCATAAGATGTTTAATAGCAGCATGATCAGTGTGGATAGTTACTTTACAATCAACAATATAAGGTCTGAACTTATCACAAGCAAATACAACTGCTAAAAGTTCTTTTTCAGTAGTAGCATAATTTCTTTGAGCATTGTCTAGAGTCTTACTAGCATAATGGATAACATTTAATTTCTTATCAACTCTTTGCCCTAGAACAGCACCTACATCATAATCGCTAGCATCACACATAATTTCAAAGGGTAAATTCCAATCAGGTGGCTGAACAATAGGTGCAGAGACTAATGCTTTCTTAAGTATTTCAAATGCTTCTACACAATCATCATCAAAGACAAACGGTATATCTTTTTTTAATAAATTAGTCAGAGGCCGAGAAATTTTCGAGAAGTCCTTAATGAACCTCCTACAAAATCCGGCGTGACCAAGGAAACTTCTTATACCTTTGATGTCCTTGGGACATGGCATCTTTTCAATAGCATCAACCTTGGCTTTATCAACTTCAATACCTCTTTCATAAACTTTATGCCCCAATACAATACCTTCTTTAACCATAAAGTGGCAATTTTCCCAATTCAAGACAAGATTAGTTTCTTCACATCTCTGCAAAACTCGATCAAGATTTCTCAATCAATCATCAAAAGAATATCCATAGACGGAAAAGTCGTCCATGAAAACCTCACAAATCTTTTCACAAAAGTCAGAGAATATAGCCATCATGCATCTTTGGAAGGTAGTAGGTGCATTACATAAACCAAAAGGCATATATCTATAAGCAAAAGTACCAAAAGGGCATGTAAAAGTAGTCCTTGATTGATCTTTAGCCGACACAGGTATTTGAGAGAAACCAGAATAACCATCTAGAAAGCAGTAATGTGTATGTTTACATAATTTTTCTAGCATTTGATCAATAAAAGGTAAGGGGTAATGATCTTTCTTAGTAGCCTTATTTAATTTGCGGAAATCAATTACCATCCTATAACCTGTAATAATTCTTTGTGGAATCAATCCATCTTTATCATTAGGAACAACAGTAATACCTCCCTTCTTAGGGACACAATGAATATGACTTACCCACTGACTATCAGCAACGGGATAAATTATACCTGCCTCCAGAAGCTTTAGTATTTCTTTTCTTACCACTTCCTTCATTTTAGGATTCAGACGTCGTTGAGGATCACGAACTGGTTTGGCATATGCATCCAGATTTATTTTATGTTGACATAGAGTGGGACTAATGCCCTTAAGATCATCAAGAGTATATCCAATAGCAGCACGATGCATCTTCAGAGTTTTCAATAATCTTTCTTCTTCATGCTCTGAAAGGTTAGCACTAATAATAATAGGATATATCTTTTTTCATCAAGATAAGCATATTTAAGATTATCAGGCGACGGTTTAAGCTCAAACACGGGGTCACCCTTAGGTGGAGGAGGATCCCCTAGGATTTCAACAGGCAAATTGTGTTTCAGCATAGCTTCCTGTTTAAACAATACTTCATCTATTTCCCTTCTTTCATTCATAAACATATCATTCTCATGGTCTAGCAAATATTGTTCTAAAGGATCACTAGGAGGTACGGCAATAGAAGCAAGACCAACAATTTCATCCTTAATAGGCAATTCTTATTCACGATGTTGTTTACTAAATTTAGAGAAATTAAATTCATGAGTCATATCATCCAAGCCAATAGTAACAACATTCTTTTCGCAGTCTATCTTAGCATTAACAGTGTTCAAGAAGGGTCTACCAAATATAATGGGACAAAAGCTATCTTGTGGGGAACTAAGAACAAGAAAATCAGCAGGATATTTAGTTTTCCCGCACAAGACTTCAACATCTCTAACAATTCCCACTGTTGAAAGAGTACCTCTATTAGCAAGTTTAATTGTGACATCAATATCTTCTAACTCAGTAGGTGCAATTTCATGCTTGATTTCTTTATACAAGTCATAAGGTATAACACTAGCACTGGCACCCATATCACATAAGCCATGATAACAATGTTCTCCTATTTTAACAAAAATAACAGGCACGCCTACCACAGGTCTATGTTTATCTTTAGCACAAGGTTTAGCAATTCTCGCAGTTTCACCACAGAACTGAATAACATGCCCATCAATATTATCAGACAAGAGCTCTTTAACAATAGCAATATTAGGTTCCACTTTAACTTGCTGAGGAGGTGTATATGTTTTAATATTGCTTTTACGAATCATAGTTGAAGCTTTAGCATGATCCTTTATCCTAACAGGGAATGGTGGTTTCTCAACATAACAAGTAGGAACAATAGGATCATTATAAGTGACAGTCTTTTCTTCAACTTTAATAGGTGCAGCTACTTTTACTTCTATGGGAGGATGCTATTTAAACCACTTCTCCTTAAGGAGATCACCATAAGTACCAAAAGATTCACAGAAAGAAGCTACTATCTCAGAATCAAGTCCATATTTAGTGCTAAACTTACGGAAAATATCGGTATCCATAAAAGATTTAACACAATCAAACTTAGGTGTCATACCTGACTCCTTACCTTTATCGAGATCCCAATCTTCAGAGTTGTGTTTAATTCTATCCAATAAATCCCATCTAAATCCAATAGTCTTCATCATAAAAGAGCCAACACAAGAAGTACCGAGCATGGTGCGATTATTTTCAGAAAGCCGAGCATAAATTTTGAAGGATTGTTTCTATTGGGAGCTCATGATTGGGGCATGAATATAACATTGATTTAAGCCTCCCCTAAGCTTGAGCAATGCTTTCTCCTCCGTGAGGCCAAAAATTATATATATAATTGCGGTCACGATGAACAAGATGCATAGGGTAATACTTTTGATGAAATTCCAATTTCAATCTTTTATAGTTCCATGATCTCGTATCATCACATAGCCTATACCATGTCAATGCATCTCCCTTCAAAGATAAAGGGAAGACCTTCTTCTTAGCAACATCATCGGGTATACCTGCAAGCTTAAATAATCCACAAACTTCATCCACATATATTAGGTGTTCATGAGGATGCTTTGTTCAATCTCCTGTAAAAGGATTAGCTAGCAGTTTTTCTAGCATACTCGAAGGATACTCATAAGGAATTTCATTTTCAATAGGTTCAGTAGGTTGAGGAGCAACTCTTTGCTCTACTGGTCGGGGTGAAGATACCCCGAACAAGCCCCTCAAAGGATTACTTTCCATAGTAACAAGTGGCAGTAAATTTCAGCGCACTATATAAATTTTTCCTTACCAAATTCCACCTACCAAAGGCGCTTCACTCCCCGGTAACGGCGCCAGAAAAGATTCTTGATGACCCACAAGTATAGGGGGTCTCTCGTAGTCCTTTCGATAAGTAAGAGTGTCGAACCCCACGAGGAGCAGAAGGAAATGATAAGCGGTTTTCAGCAAGGTATTCTCTGCAAGTACTGAAATAATTAGTAACAAATAGTTTTGATTTGTAACGAGCAATAAGTAACAAAAGTAAATAAAGTGTAGCAAGGTGGCCCAATCCTTTTTGTAGCAAAGGACAAGCCTGGACAAACTCTTATATAAGGAAAATCGCTCCCGAGGACACATGGGAATATCGTCAAGCTAGTTTTCATCACGTTCATATGATTCGCGTTCGGTACTTTGATAATTTGACATGTGGGTGGACCAGTGATACGTCTCCAACGTATCTATAATTTTTGATTGCTCCATGCTATATTATCTACTGTTTTGGATTATATTGGGCTTTATTTTCCACTTTTGTATTATTTTCAGGACTAACCTATTAACCAGAGGCCCAGCCCAGAATTGTTGTTTTTGCCTATTTCAGTGTTTCGAAGAAACATAATATCAAACGGAGTCCAAATAGAATGAAACCTTCGGGAACGTGATTTTCTCACCGAACGTGATCTAGGAGAGTTGGACCCTACGCCAAGGCATCGGAGAGGCGGTCACGAGGGTGGCCCCCCTTAGGGCGCGCCCCCTGCCTCGTGGGCCCCTCGGAGCTCCACCGATGTACTCCTTCCTCCTATATATACCTACGTACCCCCAAACAAACAGAAACAGAGCCAAAAACCTAATTCCACTGCCGCAAATTTCTGTATCCATGAGATCCCATCTTGGGGCCTGTTTCGGAGCTCCGCCGGAGAGGGCCATCATCACGGAGGGCTTCTACATCATCATAGCCTCTCAGATGAAGTGTGAGTAGTTTACCTCAGACCTTCAGGTCCATAGTTAGTAGCTAGATGGCTTCTTCTCTCTCTTTGAATCTCAATACAAAGTTCTCCCCCTCTCTTGTGGAGATCTATTCGATGTGATCTTCTTTTTGTGATGTGTTTGTTGAGACCGATGAATTGTGGGTTTATGATCAAGTCTATCTATGAATAATATTTGAATCTTCTCTGAATTCTTTTATGTATGATTGGTTATCTTTGCAAGTCTCTTCGAATTATCCATTTGGTTTGGCCAACTAGATTGGTAGTTCTTGCCATGGGAGAAGTGCTTAGCTTTTGGTTCGATCTTGCGGTGTCCTTTCCCAATGAAAGAAGGGGCAGCAAGCTACGTATTGCATCGTTGCCATCGAGGATAACAAGATGGGGTTTATTTCATATTGCATGAATTTATCTCTCTACATCATGTCATCTTGCTTAAAGCGTTACTCTGTTTTTAACTTAATACTCTAGATGCTTGCTGGATAGCGGTCGATGAGTGGAGTAATAGTAGTAGATGCAGAATTGTTTCGGTCTACTTGTCACGGACGTTATGCCTATATACATGATCATTCCTAGATATTCTCATAACTATGCTCAATTCTGTCAATTGCTCAATAGTAATTTGTTCACCCACCGTAGAATACTTATGCCCTTGAGAGAAGCCACTAGTGAAACCTATGGCCCCGGGTCTATTCTCATCATATCAACCTCCATCACTTCAATCTTGCTTTGCTTTTTTACTTTGATTTTTACTTTACACTTTGCATCTTTATACCAAAAATATTATATCTATCAGGTCTCACTCTCGTAAGTGACCGTGAAGGGATTGACAACCCCTAATCGCGTTGGTTGCGAGTAGCTATCGTTTTGTGCAGGTACGAGGGACTTGAGCTTGGCCTCCTACTGGATTGATACCTTGGTTCTCAAAACTGAGGGAAATACTTACGCTACTCTGCTGCGTCATCCCTTCCTCTTCGGGGAAAACCAACACAAGCTCAAGACGTAGCAAGAAGGATTTCTGGCACCGTTGCCGGGGAGTCTACACAAAAAGTCACCATACCAAGTACCCATCACAATCCCTATCTCTCGCATTACATTATTTGCCATTTGCCTCTCGTTTTCCTCTCCCCCACTTCACCCTTGCCATTTTATTCACCCCCCTCTCTCTCTCTATCCTCCCTCTCTATTTTCCGCTTTTCCCTCGCCATGTCAAAACTAAAAAGAGTTGGGGGTTCTCTCCCAAGTTCTAGTGCTTTAGACAATCTTGCTATCTTATCTAAACTCATAAATCGGAATGCTATAGAACAACTTGCCGGAGTTATCAATGAGAACCTTAGTAATTTTGATGAAGATGATTCTGGAATTTTTCGTTATTTACTTGATGAATCTTTAAAAGATGCTTGGGATAGGCTGTAGGGATCCGGGCTAGCTATGTACCTCAATATCAAATTGAGGTTTACTTAAAAAGCTTTTATGTTGGGCTACCCGCTTCGTTCAAACAAGTTTTAGATTCTATTTTCGAGGGGGGTTTTGTTGAAGGGGACCCCATATATACCTATGAGAGGATGAAAACTATATTTGGGCACCCCATTAATGAGAAAACTGAAATCACATCTCTCTTGCTTTCTTACCAAAACGAATCTATTAAAAAGATAAAAGCTAGCCTAGATGCCAATTTCCGCAACATTCTTAATATTTCTTATACCATTAATGGACATGTACTCTGTCAAAATAGAAAGATTAATTCCATAGATAACAAGTTTGCTCTCTTTTTCTCTAAAACCAAAGATGGCAATACCTAGATCTATCCTCGCTTTTATGCCTAGCTAGGGGCGTTAAACGATAGCGCTTGTTGGGAGGCAACCCAATTTTATTTTTATTCCTTGCTTTTTGCTCCTGTTTAGTAATAAATAAATTATCTAGCCTATATTTTGGTTGTGTTTTTTGTGTTTAATTAGTGTTTGTGCCAAGTAGAACCGTTGGGAAGACTTGGGGAAAGTCTTGTTGAACTTGCTGCAAAAAAACAGAAACTTTAGCGCTCACGAGAACTGCTGTCATTTTTATTTGGAAAGTGCTATTTAGTTAATTATTTTTGCATATGATTAATAGATAAATTCCTCACGTCCAGCAGTTTATTTTAGAATGTTTGGGGTTCCAGAAGTTTGCGTTAGTTACAGAGTACTACAGACTATTCTGTTTTTGACAGATTCTGTTTTTCGTGTGTTGTTTGCTTATTTTGATGAATCTATGGTTAGTAAAATAGTTTATAATCCATAGAGAAGTTGGAATACAGTAGGTTTAACACCAATATAAATAAATAATGAGTTCATTATAGTACCTTGAAGTGGTCTTTTGTTTTCTTTCTCTAACGGAGCTCACGAGTTTTTCTACTTTAAGTTTTGTGTTGTGAAGTTTTCAAGTTTTTGGTGAATTCTTTTGATGGATTATGGAACAAGGAGTGGCAAGAGCCGAAGCTTGGGGATTCCCATGGCACCCCCAAGATAATCCAAGGACACCCAAAAGTCAAAGCTTGGGGATGCCCCGGAAGGCATCCCCTCTTTCGTCCACTTCCATCTGTAATTTACTTGGAGCTATATTTTTATTCACCAACATGATATGTGTTTTGCTTGGAGCGTCTTGTATTATTTGTGTCTTTGTGTTTTAGTATGCCACAATCATCCTTGATGTGCACACCTTTTGAGAGAGCCATACATGAATTAAAATTTGATAGAATACTCTATGTGCTTCACTTATATCTTTTGAGCTATGTAGTTTTGCTCTATGTGCTTCACTTATATCTTTTTGAGCTAAGTAATTTTGCTCTATGTGCTTCACTTAGATCTTTTAGAGCATGGTGGTGGATTTGTTTTAAAGAAACTATTGATCTCTCATGCTTCACTTAAATTATTTTGAGAGTCTCTTAATAGCATGGTAATTTGCATAATAATAATATGCTAGGTATTCAAGATTTGTGAAACTTTTTTTTGAGTGCATTGAATACTAAGAAAAGTTGGATGCTTAATAATTGTTTTGAGATATGGAGGTAGTAATATCAAAGTCATGCTAGTTGAGTAGTTGTGAATTTAAAGAATACTTGTGTTAAAGTTTGTGATTCCCGGAGCATGCATGTATGGTGAACCGTTATGTGATGAAGTCGGAGCATGATTTATTTATTGATTGTCTTCCTTATGAGTGGCGGTCGGGGACGAACGATGGTCTTTTCCTAGCAATCTATCCCCCTAGGAGCATGCGTGTAATACTTTGCTTTGATAACTTCTAGATTTTTGCAATAAGTATATGAGTTCTTTATGACTAATGTTGAGTCCATGGATTATACGCACTCTCACCCTTCCACCTTTGCTAGCCTCTCTAATACCGTGCACCTTTCGCCGGTATCATACACCCACCATATACCTTCCTCTAAACAGCCACCATACCTACCTATTATGGCATTTCCATAGCCATTCCGAGATATATTGCCATGCAACTTTCCACCGTTCCGTTTATCATGGCACATTCATCGTTGTCATATTGCATATCCCAGTACACCACCGGAGGCATTCACATAGAGTCATATTTTGTTCTAAGTATCGAGTTGTAATTGTTGAGTTGTAAGAAAAATAAAAGTGTGATGATCATCATTATTAGAGCATTGTCCCAGTGAGGAAAGAATGATGGAGACTATGGTTCCCCCACAAGTAGGGAAGAGACTCCGGACGAAAAATAAAAAAATAAAAATAAAAGAGGCCAAAGAAGCCCAAAAAAGAGGCCATAAAAAAGAAAGAAAGAGAAGGCCCAAATAAAAAAATAATAAAAAATGAATGAGAGAAAAAGAGAGAACGGACAATGTTACTATCCTTTTACCACACTTGTGCTTCAAAGTAGCACCATGATCTTCATAGTAGAGAGTCTCTCATGTTATCACTTTCATATACTAGTGGGAATCTTTCATTATAGAACTTGGCTTGTATATTCCAATGATGGGCTTCCTCAAATTTCCCTAGGTCTTCATGAGCAAGCAAGTTGGATGCACACCCACTTAGTTTCTTTTTGAGCTTTCATATACTTATAGCTCTAGTGCATCCATTGCATGGCAATCCCTACTCACTCACATTTATATCTATTGATGGGCATCTCCATAGCCCGTTGATACGCCTAGTTGATGTGAGACTATCTTCCCCTCTTTTTGTCTTCTCCACAACCACCATTCTATTCCACCTATAGTGCTATATCCATGGCTCACGCTCATGTATTGTGTGAAGATTGAAAAAGTTTTGAAAAAGTTAGAGTATGAAACAATTGCTTGGCTTGTCATCGGGGTTGTGCATGATTTAAATATTTTGTGTGGTGAAGATAGAGCATAGCCAGACCATATGATTTTGTAGGGATAACTTTCTTTGGCCATGTTATTTTGAGAAGACATAATTGCTTTGTTAGTATGCTTGAAGTATTATTATTTTTTATGTCAATATAAACTTTTGTCTTGAATCTTTCGACTCTGAATATTCATATCACAATTAAGAAGATTTGCATTGAAATTATGCCAAGTAGCACTCCGCATCAAAAATTCTCCTTTTATCATTTACCTACTCGAGGACGAGCAGGAATTAAGCTTGGGGATGCCTGATACGTCTCCAATGTATCTATAGTTTTTGATTGCTCCATGCTATATTATCTACTATTTCAGACTATATTGGGCTTTATTTTCCACTTTTATATTATTTTTGGGACTAACCTATTAACCGGAGGCCCAGCCCAGAATTGCTGTTTTTTGCCTATTTCAGTGTTTTGAAGAAACGGAATATCAAACGGAGTCCAAACGGAATGAAACCTTCGGGAACGTGATTTTCTCACCGAACGTGATCCAGGAGAGTTGGACCCTACGCCAAGGCATCAAAGAGGCAGTCACGAGGGTGGGGCCCCCCCTAGGGCCCGCCCCCTGCCTCGTGGGCCCCTCGGAGCTCCACCGACGTACTCCTTCCTCCTATATATACCTACATACCCCAAAACGAACAGAAACGGAGCCAAAAACCTAATTCCACCGCCGCAAATTTCTATATCCACGAGATCCCATCTTGGGGCCTGTTCCGGAGCTCCGCCGGAGAGGCCCGTCATCACGGAGGGCTTCTACATCATCATAGCCTCTCCGATGAAGTGTGAGTAGTTTACCTCAGACCTTTGGGTCCACAGTTAGTAGCTAGATGGCTTCTTCTCTCTCTTTGAATCTCAATACAAAGTTCTCCCCCTCTCTTGTGGAGATCTATTCGATGTAATCTTCTTTTTGCGATGTGTTTGTTGAGACCGATGAATTGTGGGTTTATGATCAAGTCTATCTATGAATAATATTTGAATCTTCTCTGAATTCTTTTATGTATGATTGGTTATCTTTGCAAGTCTCTTCGAATTATCCGTTTGGTTTGGCCAACTAGATTGGTAGTTCTTGCCATGGGAGAAGTGCTTAGCTTTGGGTTCGATCTTGCGGTGTCCTTTCCTAGTGACAAAAGGGGCAGCAAGGCACGTATTGCATCGTTGCCATCGAGGATAACAAGATGGTGTTTATTTCATATTGCATGAATTTATCTCTCTACATCATGTCATCTTGCTTAAAGTGTTAATCTGTTTTTAACTTAATACTCTAGATGCATGTTGGATAGCAGTCGATGAGTGGAGTAATAGTAGTAGATGCAGAATCGTTTCGGTCCACTTGTCACGGACGTGATGCCTATATACATGATCATGCCTAGATATTCTCATAACTATGCTCAATTCTGTCAATTGCTCAACAGTAATTTGTTCACCCACCGTAGAATACTTATGCCCTTGAGAGAAGCCACTAGTGAAACCTATGGCCCCGGGTCTATTCTCATCATATCAACCTCCATCACTTTAATCTTGCTTTGCTTTTTTACTTTGCTTTTTACTTTACACTTTGCGTCTTTATACCAAAAATACCAAAAATATTATATCTATCAGATCTCACTCTCGTAAGTGACCGTGAAGGGATTGACAACCCCTAATCACATTGGTTGCGAGTAGCTATCGTTTTGTGCAGGTACGAGGGACTTGAGTGTGGCCTCCTACTGGATTGATACCTTGGTTCTCAAAACTGAGGGAAATACTTACGCTACTCTGCTACATCATCCCTTCCTCTTCAGGGAAAACCAACGCAAGCTCAAGATGTAGCAGCCAGTGCTTGGGTGCTGTTCTTACTTGAACAAGCATCCCACTTATGATTAACCTCTATTGCAAGCATCCGCAACTACAACAAAAGTATTAAGGTAAACCTAACCATAGCATGAAGCATATGGATCCAAATCAGCCCCTTACGAAGCAACGCATAAACTAGGGTTTAAGCTTCTGTCACTCTAGCAACCCATCATCTACTTATTACTTCCCAATGCCTTCCTCTAGCCCAAATAATGGTGAAGTGTTATGTAGTCGACGTTCACATAACACCACTAGAGGCTAGACAACATACATCTCATCAAAATATCGAACGAATACCAAATTCACATGACTACTAATAGCAAGAATTCTCCCTTGTCCTCAGGAACAAACGTAACTACTCACAAAGCATATTCATGTTCATAATCAGAGGGGTAATAATATGCATAAAGGATCTGAACATATGATCTTCCACCAATTAAACCAACTAGCATCAACTACAAGGAGTAATTAACACTACTAGCAACCTACTAGCACCAATCCTGGACTTGGAGACAAGAATTGGATACAAGAGATGAACTAGGGTTTTGAGATGAGATGGTGCTGATGAAGATGTTGATGCAGATTGCCCTCTCCCAATGAGAGGAGCGTTGGTGATGACGATGGCGATGATTTCCCCCTCCGGGAGGGAAGTTTCCTCGGCAGAACAGCTCTGCCGGAGCTCTAGATTGGATCCGCCAAGGTTCCGCCTCGTGGCGGCGGAGTTTCGTCCCGAAAGGTTGCTTCTTTTTTTTTTCTCGACGAAAGACTTCATATAGGAGAAGATGCTCATCGGAGAGCCACCAGGGGGCCCACGAGGTAGGGGGGCACGCCCCCACCCTCTTGGAAAGGGTGTGGGCCCCCTGGTCTTCGTCTTTGGCGAGAATTTTTCATTATTTATTATAAGGTATTCGTGGAGTTTCAAGACTTTTGGAGTTGTGCAGAATAGGTCTCTAATATTTGCTCCTTTTCCAGCCCAGAATTCCAGCTTCCGGCATTCGCCCTCCTTATGTAAACCTTGTAAAATAAGAGAGAATAGCCATAAGTATTGTGACATAATGTCAAATAACAGCCCATAATCCAATAAATATCGATATAAAAGCATGATGCAAAATGGACGTGTCAATGTATATCAATATAAAATCCAACAAATTCTCCATGCATAAAAATTAATGTAATTTAAAATCTCGAAATGAAAAAAAGATATTTGAAACTTATTTCCAGTTTGATGTGTTTTAAAAATGTACATCCCATTTCTCATTACTGATAGTCCATTTTCTCGGCCAGCCGAATGAAGCCCTCCTCGTCTTGAAAGATTTGCAGCCCAATAGGCCTGACAAAGCGACTTACTTGGCAAATCACAAAAAACTAGGCTGTGGCCGTGGACCCAGCTGTCAGCCTCTCCACGTACAGTACTCTTCCGAAGGAAGTTGGTCGTTGACCACATTGACCACGCCGTGCAGAGAGCACCTAGGCAGTGGACGATGATGAGACCTAGGAAGGGGACAACGCAGAGCCGGGGAAGACGCGGCAGTGGATGCCCACGCGGAGAGGAGTACGAGGGTTCACTGGTTCGACTGCGGCGTGAGGCTGCCGTCGCCGTAGAATAACAGGGGGTGTGGGTGAGTAGAGGGATACCCTGGGCCAGCGGCGGGAGTAGTAGGGGGCGGTGAGGCCTCCACGGCATCACAGCCGGCCATGAGAGGCAGGAGCACGCGACATGACCAGCGCTACTTTGGGCGGCTGGAGCAAGAAAACGAGAGATTGAAGAAGAATGCCGGCCATTGGATGTAAATCCAACGCCTTCTTAGGCTTCGACCTACTGGCCCACATGTCAGCCAGTCCATTTGTCTTTTAGTCCATTTGGTGGGCTGGGTGAAACAATGATGTAGCATCTATGCAGCCCGTTTAAATCCCATTTGCATTTTTCTCGAAATCCGCGAACTTGCTGGGCTGGGTGAAAATATCATGTTGGGCTAGACGGAGAAATGTTATAAAAACATAAACACATGATTGCACGTCAGTAAAATCTTTGCAAGCTTATGTACACAATCACTAGGAGTTAACTTGCCAAGTTATATATAAACAATTATTAGTATTATTTTGTAAGAACTTTCAACTTACGAAATAAAATATCATTTCAATTTGATGAGTTAATAGTACATGGGGTATTATTATTTTTTAGGCTAGACGTGGGACAGTTGAGTTGGTTCTAGGGGAAAGTACTGGGAGAAAACTCAGTTTACATCGAAAAAGAAAGTGGGAGAAAATTCAGAGACCTGCTGGGTCCACCTGAGGAGGGGAATATGTTGGGAGGAAGGAGATTCAAAGAACGGCAGCCGAGTGAACTAGTTTTTTTTACGGACAAGTGAACTAGTTTACATACATAAAAAAATAGCCACTAAAAAAGCAATCAGGTTAATGGGTTCTTAAAAGAAATATTTTGGACAAAACAGATAATTACGACACATAGGCTAATGCATGAAACACTCAGATGATAAAGGTGCTTATAAATAGATAAAGTACAACATCTAGACCTTCCTGGCACGCTTGATCATGACGCTGCGGCTGTCCGTGTACTCGTCGGTTATGGGAAGCAGACACGCCCTCATGTCCAAGATCTGCCTGTACATGTCGTAGCATGCGTATGCGTCCTTGGCCGCATAGGTTATGTAGGCTAGATTCAGAGGTACCTCCCACGTGTTCAGGTCATCTTCTTTCATGTTGGCGTATCAGGGTCGATGATGGTCTCAGCAAGGTCAACCACGGAGTCCTTCTCCTGCCCGTTGCTAATGATCTTGTTTTGCTTCTGGATGTTGACAAGCTTGTTGCACCAGATGGCCAAATCGTCGCGTTCTTCCTTCTCTCCACCGTAGCGAAGGTGCAGTCGGCGCTGCTGATGAAACAGGCGAATGCTCTAGAACCTGGTGCAGCCATAGGATTGAGGCGAGGCAGAGCTTCACCGAGTCCGTATCGTTAGTGTACATCACATTCAACTTGGTGCAGCCATAGGACTGAATGGCGAACTCAAAGGGGAACTCCTTGCTGAAGTCCATATCCAGCAGGCTCACCCCTCAGATCGCCATTGGAGTCTCTTCAAGTGAATGTGTGTGTAGGCGGCGGCAGCAGTTCGTTTTTAAGCTCTTGGGGAACTGGATTGAACAGTAAGCTGAGTGTGTACAGGCGACAATAGTTACTAACCCTCCCTTGCCCGCTGCACGCCCGGCAGAAGATGCACCCTCGGCCACACGTCGGTTCACGAGCGGGTCTGTATTGGTACTGTAATAACAGGAGTTAGTGGTCACTTTACTTAAATTTAATTAGCTTTAATAGAAATTTATACTTAAAACAAGCAATGCATTCGATCGTTCTATCAGTGCCACAGGATCAACATGCACAACAATTAAAATTATTATTCTCAGGACGCACACGATCAGCACATTTTTCGCACTTTCACAAAGATAATACTACCAAGTTTGAACTGTTTGTTATGGTTGTTGTCCTCTGCATCATGCCGTGTTTCCCAGCTTGCAAGATTCAGAACCAACAAATAAGATCCAAATAATAAGTACAACAAAGATGCCTACACATCCCATTGATTCCCAGCTCGCAAGATTCAGAACCAACAAATAAGATCCAAATAATAAGTACAACAAAGATGCCTACACATCTCACTGATTCCCAGCTTGCAAGATTCAGAACCAACCCATTAGAGCCTTTTGATAAAGTGAATATCGGGATTAAACCCATCTTGGCTAGCCATGTCATACAATCGAAGAACTTGGCGAATGCTCTTGACCGTCACAACATCTGTAGTTGAGTATTCCTATTTGCACAACATGTTTGCACAACACAAACAAGGAGACAAGAGAGCATGACTTCGCTTTAATAGCGGCCTCCTTGAACTCAACCTCCAGCTCTACTTGGATGAGGTCTGCCTGGAATTCCATGATTCAATTCATGCGCCTTTTTCTGCAGTTCACCTGAAATGAAGCAAAGATTGCATCATTCAGCTAGCAAGAAGTACTTGCTCTTGTGAGCTAGCAGGTTCTTCTTTAGTAGTTGCACTAAAATTGACGAACATTAAGGTTGGCTGTCCAGCTCATGTAAGGTGCAACTATAATTTTCTTATCCTTTTGTGCAGTTCCACTAAAATAAAGTGCCATTATGGTGACAGTGACGGCTCCATCTTGTAAAGGCTAATAAAATGTTGCACGAGATTACCAGCAGAACTTGACGGAGATTTTGGAAACTCCAATCACCATTTTGTGCAGTTCCACCAAAATTGAGAGATGTTGCCCACATGACATTTTAGTTGAACTGCACAAGACACTCATTCCAAAAAAAAGTGTTTTGTGCAGTTCACCAAAAGGTCACAATAGCAACAAGGTGAAATGGATATCCCTATCTGCACAAAAAGATAGAAAGTAAACAGTTGCTGGTCAATAAGAATATACGATACATATACAAAATGAAAAGAAGCATCTTAATTATGTTCATTGCAATCACGCAAGGATGGTAGAAATTTTAAAACGTCAGCAATGCTTCATGTTACCAGGTGCATTACGATCAACAATGAGATTCCTCAAATATGGATTACTTTAATGGTGGCATTCCTTGCTTACCAGACACAGTAAATCAACAGCAGCCAAAGAGTTGGTTTAAGGGCATGGGACCGTGGGGACACCAGGACACTCAGCAGCATAAAGGAGCATCTTACTTATCATACTGGGGAAAACAACATGAGTGCCATTTGTAACACAGTTTAATTGCATCTTATCAATGGAGGCATTAGATTAACAATAACACTGGTTAGACATGTCCCTAAGGTAACAGTTTGATCGCTTCATTTTACATGCACCCCTACATTAACAACAGCAAAAGGTTGGTATAAGGACATGCGACAGTGGATGCATCAACACAATGTACCTACAAGGAGGCATAAAGTGGTGATGCCGAGTTTGTTCATGCTATGTGAGGGCAGCAAACCTAATCCTGGAGACCTTGTACTATGTGAGGGCAGCAAATCTAATCCTGGAGACCTTTTACTATGTGAGGGCAGCAAATCTAATCCTGGAGACCTTTTACTATGTGAGGGCAGCAAATCTAATCCTGGAGACCTTTTACTATGTGAGGGCAGCAAATCTAATCCTGAGACCTTTTACTATGTGAGGGCAGCAAATCTAATCCTGGAGACCTTTTACTATGTGAGGGCAGCAAATCTAATCCTGGAGACCTTTTACAATGCGAGGGCAGCAAATCTAATCCTAAGACCTTTTACTATGTGAGGGCAGCAAATCTAATCCTGGGACCTTTTACTATGTGAGGGCAGCAAATCTAATCCTGGAGACCTTTTACTATGTGATGGCAGCAAATCTAATCCTGGACATACTCTGTTGACTTGTCCACCAGCCGCCACTTTCTATCCTTTTTTCAACCAATAATAGATACGTTCCTTATCCAGTTTGTACTATGTTTTCCCATTATTTCCCTTTTCAACCAAGAGACCGGTTGGGTATCCGGTCTCTACTACTTTCACCATATTATTTCCTCTTTGAATCAAGTCCTAGATTCATGCTACAACTTTCCCCCCTTTCTTTGTTGTTTGAACAAAGCCCTAGATTCGAATGCATGAAGTAGCTTTACCTCTAATAATATAAAAAATTTAGGTGGCCTTGGAAGAGCTGATGGGAGTAGAAAAAGATGCACATGCAGACACGTGGGGAGCTGGGGTAGTAGAGCAAGGCCGCTTTTGAAGAACTTATACCTGAGGGTCGCCGGGATGTCGGCGGCGGTAGGTCGGATCAACGGACAATACAACAGGGAGGAAGAAGGGTGGGAGGACCTCCCGAGCCGGCACTGTGTCAGAGAGAATGGCATGGGCAGAGGATCGGGCCCCTCTGGCAGCTGTGGGTTTCCTCCCTCGGTGGCGATGACCGCGTGAACGATGCCTGCGGTCGCCAGCATCGTTTGGAAACGCTGCACGGTGCGGGGCGCAGGCCGGCGCCTTGGATGATTTGGCACAGCCGACTGCCGCTCGCGTCCATCGCCTCCATAGGTGCTTGTGGCTTCTGGTCACTTGGTCTTGGATTGGAGTGAGCAGTGTTGCGCAGAGACTTGGGAGTAGATGGATTGGAGTGGTGGGGCTATACTAGCAAGTAGTTGTACGTACTAGTACAATACTGGGCTCACATAGCAATTTTGTCTCATGCAAGAGCCTGGCTATATGCGTGCTCCAATGTTCGCAACTGCAACGTTCGGTTTGCTCTTGGCTCTTCGCCTATTCGAGAAGACGAACAATGATGTTACTACTGCTGCTTCTACAGTGTCGAATCCACTGCTGCATGTCCGTCCACCGCGAGCGGGACAGATAGCTTGTTGTAGAAGTACTACTAAGGAAAAGCCTGTCCTTGTTTGCGAGCAACCGCGTGCATGGGTGAGGGAGAAGGCATGTAGTAAAATCAAGCTTCTCCTCGTTGTATGAGTTGACGCGACACACCATAGCACTGGCCCCACATGCTTGCCTCTAAACTTGGCTGAAAGACCCGCAGTGTACAATATATTTGCTGCAACCTCTAACATTTACCCACCACAAATTAAAATATATGTGGCCGTATGCATCATTCTGATGCAGAGGCCGGGGAGTCCCCCCTTTTCGAAAAAAAACAAATTAAAATATATATTCCTGTCTTGACCAGATGAGCGTGCAAACTACAATCACCAGGGTGTCAGGTAGGGCCAGAAGACTATTTTAATTTTTTTTTAAAACTTCGAGACGGCCACATAGCATGGAGCCGACCCCAATGATTTTAAGCTTACAGGCACGGTACATGCTATCCTAGACTACTCTACACATGAAACTGCCACACGAGCGTCTGGGCTGCGCTTGGCTCTTCGCCTCTTCGGGAAGTCGAACAATGATGGAGTACTACTGCACTGGAGGAGTACTACAGTATGCTTCTGGCCATCTGACACCGATTGAACTGCTGCATGTCCACCATGTGCGGGAGGGAGAGCGTGTAGTGAAAGCTTCTCCTAGTCTTGCCAGCCACCACGCTCATGGGCGAGGGAGGGACGCTCCTGCCTTTGCGTGTATGACAGGCGGGCCCGACAGGTGTGTGGCCAACCTGTCAAATAGCCAAAGGCAGGTGCAGTTAAGTCCACGAGGGAGAGGATAATCAAACTTCTCGTTGATGTACGAGTTGACGCGACACATCAAAGCACTGCACTCGATATATTTCAATAATTTGTGTTTACCGATGCATTAATTACAACGCATGCATGCATGCCGTGACTCTCCTTTTGATACTCCATTCGGTCCTTTTTACTCTGCATATTAGGTTTGTCTAAAGTCAATCTCATCCAACTTTGACCAAATTTATACAAAAAATTATTAACATTCACATAACAATATATTTATTATTAGATCCATCTCGAAATACATTTTCATATTATATTTATTAGATGTTATAGATGTTAATATTTTTTAATATAAATTTGGTCAAACTTAGCAAACTTTGATTTCAGACAAAGCTAATGTGTGGAGTAAATAGGACCGGAGGGAGTACTTGCATGTGTTGATTTAATGCACCTTGAAGTAGTATAAAATATGTGACGGTAAAGCTTTGTAATACCCCGTCCCAAGTCGAGAGATGGTTGTGCACGAGGAGGGAGAGATCATGCAGACTGAACAGGACCCGACAATGGAGCTCTCTAAGGTCTCGATGGACCTCACCGTGCTCCACTGCCCCTTGTGCCTCCGCCCCTTGACGCCTCCAGTGTACGAGGTTCGAATACACCTTTTCCATTCGGCTGATTGAGCAAGGTGCAGGTTTCTTGATTGATGTGCTGTTCGATTGATTTCTGCAGTGCAAGGGAGGGCACCTGGCCTACGCAGACTGCCACGTCGAGTGCCCTGGGAACCAGCGGTTCTGCCAGAAGTGCGAGCGCGGCGGTGGCTTCGACGTGCGGAACACGGCGGTGGACTCCGTCCTTTCGTCGGTGAGGGTGGAGTGCCCGCACGAAGGTTGTGGGCTCTACGTCACTTACCACAAGCTCGCCGATCACCAGAGCATGTGTCCGCTCGCGCCCTGCAAATGCCCCGTGCCCGTCTGCGGCTATGAAGGTCCGCCGCCGGCGCTCTACCACCACATCAGCACCGCACATCCCATGCCCGTGCACAGGATCCAGTACGGCAAGGTGCTCCAGCTGCAAGTGCCACTGTCGGAGCCACGGCTCTTGCTATTCACTGAGGAGGACCGCCGCACGTTTTTCTTGGTCGGCGGCGTGCTCGACATCGGCGCGCCTATCGCCGTGTCGGTCGTCTGCATCAGAGCGGGGGCGTCCCCACTGCCCCACTACGTGGCCAAGCTGTGGGTGAACGGCCCGCCGAGGGAACCCAAAGGCACGACCGATGCCGTCAAGGTGGAAATGGAGGTGACAAGCAGCAAGGATCCCGGCGACGTCGACGTGCAGGAGCTGACCTTCTTGACAGTTCCGCCCAAGCTGCTGGCCGGGGCTAAGCTTGTGTCCCTCCACATTCAGATTGACAAGCTCATGTCCTAAATGTTTCTACAGTGCCTTATGTTTATCTTAGTAATATGCTAATATAGGGATTACCTTGGTCTACTTTAGCTTAAGAAATGGTGGGTTTTGGTGGCGATGCAGCAATTACTTCGACATCAGATCAGTAATTTCCAACAATCGAACGGATATTTTTGTGTCTGTTGGATATAAAGTTCCTTTGGGTAAGAAGTACTACTTGTCATCAAAATGGATAAAAGGAGATGTATGTAGACATATTTTAGTTCTACATACGTCCCTTTTTATCCATTTTGATGACAAGCACTCCCTTCGTTCCACAATACATGCCTTCCATTTGTCAAAATATAGATGTATCTAGACATGTTTTAGTATATAGGTACATCCATGATAGAGCCAATCGGATGGTTGAGAACACTACAATTCGTAGCTACAGATGCATGTGTGACTCCCAGATGCAGAGGCCGGGGGTCATCATCCTCCTTTTCGAGAAAAAAACAGACGCTTGTGTGAGAGGACGAGTGCGTGCGTGCACCTCTTCTCTTCCTGTATATATACTACTAAACTCAGAGTACAAGTTTTTGTGGGTGGTACAATGGTGCGTGCGAGAAGTCCCGAGAGATAGGTTTAATGCGTCGGAAAAAAGACTAGCCTAGAGCTCACCACGCGGCTATTCCTGTCGAACGCCCCATTAAGCGTAAGATATATATATGACGGTGCCAGTTATTGCACGTACACAGCAGTACTCCCTCCATTCCGGTTTATAGGGCTTAATTCAAAAATCTCACCAACAAAGATGGTGAGTGGTGGAATATTTTTTGTAGTTTGCAAAAGCACCTAAGTAATGCTCTTGTTTTTCTCAAAAAATTAGGTTTATCAATGCATGCATGCATAAAGTATATTCATTGGTCAAATTTCTCTTAATACTTGCATGCAATGATTTAATGCACCTTGGAATCTGAACATGTGTTGGGGAACAACCAAATTGAGCCTTATAAAATGGAAAAACTAAAATTTGAATTGCAAATTACTCCACGCTATATTGAATTGCAAACCTGTTCACACCGATCACAACCTAAATGGTTTCCCACTTAGGAGCGTATTAGTACCACGCTATATTGAATTGCAAACCTGTTCACACCGATCACAACCTAAACGGTTTCCCACTTAGGAGTGTATTAGTACCACGCTACTCCCTCCGTCCGGGTTTATTAGGCCTAAAGACAATTTCGCTTAGACCAAGACACATAGTAATTTGCTCACATTAATTCTTTCATTTCACTCCCAATGCACTCTCTCACATGCATGCAGCCAATGAAAAAGCACGCATGAAGTATATTAATTTTTCAGCCATGGCACCAACAACAATTGCTTTCAATGCAACCAATGAAATGGTTGCATGCATGCACCTTTCCAAAGCGGGGCCTTACAAAAGGGGAGTATATTGCATTGCAAACCTGTTCACACCGATCACAACCTAAACGGTTTCCCACTTAGGAGCGTATTAGTACTCGGCTATAAATACTAGTATGCCAAGATGACTGCACATTCTGTAGCGACCAGACCTCAAACGGTCCAATCTCTGTGCTCAGGTGTCATCCCTGGATCAGTAATGCTGACACCACACAGTACTTGAAGGATTTATAACAGAGTAGCAATCACACACTTATTACATCGATTGTCTCAAAAGAGAACTTATTACATGTGACGTTCGGATAATTAGGCTACAGTGAACCTGTGCTAATGATGCCACGTCACTTCGATTACTGTTGCTACTCTCGCGTTAGTTTGAAAACGGTTCGAATTCAAATTCAAAATTAAGCAAACAATAAAAGTTTTCAAATATTAAAACTAAAATGTTCGGATCGTGCCAGATAATACATAGGTGATTATGGTGGTGAAACCAAACTTTTATGAAATGCTTAACTACACTAAAATGATTTAAATAGTAGCAAACCTAATTATTTAAATGCCTTTACTAATTAATAAATTATCAAACTAAATTATCTGGGGACTAGACTTTTTGTGACAGTGAACTAAACTGAAATACTAAATTAGATGCTAAGTATGTATTTTACAAAAACTAAAATAACAGGAAACAAATATAAAACAGTAAAGAAAAATTAAAAAAATAAAATAAAAGGAAAACAACTTTACGCCCCCCTCCCCAGCTGGGCCGTCTGGATCGGGATCAGGGCAACTTTGCCTTGTCCCCATCGCCCCTGACGCATGCCCCCAACGTCGCCCGATCCCACGACCCCGCTCCTCCCTCTCCCCCGATCTAGATCGGGGGGCAACGACACCCCTTGCTGCTCGCCCGACGCCGCGCCTCGACGGACCACCATCGCCGGAGCCACCCACCGGACCGCACCCGCTCGTCATCGCCGTGCGCCACCACCACCGTCGAAGGCCCCACCATTGCCGCTCGGATCGACCGCCTCCTTGCCAGACCTCGCGTCCTCGTCCTCCTCCCCGAGCTCCGCAGGACGTCGTGCTCGTCGCACCAATGCCAACCACCGCCGCCTGGAACCATCGTCCTCATCCCTACCTCGCCGGACGGCCTCGACCTCCCCCAGCTTCACCGAGCCCTCCACGAGCTCCGCTGTGAGCCTCTCCGACGACCCCCACCTCCTCCCTCAATCTCGTTGTCGTAACCGCCGTCCGTGTCCTCCCGTTGCCGCGCCCAGTGCCCTGCTCCGTGCATGACCTGGCCGTGCCCTCGCGCGCGCACGTCCGCCCGAGGCGCGCCTTTATCATTGTCGCACCGTGTCGCTGCTCACCTGCCTACTGCCTTGGCCGCTCCCCTGCGCGCGCGTCGCACCACAGCCGACGCTCGCCCCCTGCTGCCCGACGCACCTCGCCGCCGGCTACGAAGCCCCGGCGCCTCCACTAGTCTGGGCGGGCGCCCAAACGGGCAGCCTCGCCCGCGCCCGTTAACCTGCCCCGTTAAGCCCCGAGGGGCCTATGACAAAGGGGCCCCACGCCCCTGAAACATTTATGAAAAAAGATTAATTATTATTATTATTATTATTAATTAATTAATTAATTAAAGAGTTAGTTAACTTAATTAACATGTGTTATTTAAACTGATAACCTAATTAGTGTATTTACTCTGTTAGGTTAGTAAGATAGTATATGACAAGGGGGACCCACCCCCTGTTGACCAGTCAAAGTTTGACTGGTCAAAGTTTGACTGGTCAACTGGGACCCCTTGGACCCACATGTCAGCCCCTCTGGTACACTTATGTGTACCCAGAGCTGGGTGCACCTAGCAATTCACATTTATTTCGAATTAAATTAAATTCAGAAAATGAATTAAATCTTTAAAAATTAATATTAAATAATCCGTATCTCAGATGAAAATACTTTATACATGAAAGTTGCTCAGAACGACGAGACGAATCCGGATACGCAGCCTGTTCGTCCGCCACACATCCCTAGCATAGCAAACACGCAACTTTTCACCCTCCGGTTCATTTGCCCGAAAACGCGAAACACCGGGGATACTTTCCCGGATGTTTCCCCCTTTCGTCTGTATCACCTCCTACCGTGTTAGGGCATACCTACACCGCGTATTGCCTCGTTAGGTTTTGTTATGCTTTGTTTGCTCCATATTTACTATTTCTTTCCCCCCTCTTCTTCTTCGGTAGACCCCGAGACCGACGCTGATGCCACTGAGTACGACTACGATGTTGACGACCCCTTCTTGCTAGAGCAACTAGGCAAGCCCCCCCTTTGATCACCAGATATCGCCTATTCTTCTCTCTACTGCTTGCATTAGAGTAGTGTAGCATGTTACTGCTTTTCGTTATCCTATCCTGATGCATAGCATGTCCTTGCTACTACTGTTGTTACCTTTACCTGCAATCCTAAATGCTTATTAGTATAGAATGCTAGTGTTCCATCAGTGGCCCTACACTCTTGTCCATCTGCCATGCTATACTACTGGGCCATGATCACTTCGGGAGGTGATCGCGGGCATATGATATATACTTACACTGTTACATTACTTATGATACTGTTTAGAGATGGGGGCTGAAGGGGCAGGTGGCTCCATCCAGGTAGTGATGGGCCTGAGTTCCCGACGGCCCCCGACTATTACTTTGAGGCGGAGCGACAGGGCAGGTTGAGACCACCTAGGAGAGAGGTGGGCCTGGCCCTGGTTGGCGTTCACGGATACTTAACACGCTTAACGAGATCTTGGTATTTAATCTGAGTCTGGCTACTGGCCTATACGCACTAACCATCTACGCGGGGACAGTTATGGGCACTCGACGTCGTGGTATCAGCCGAAGCCTTCGTGACGTCAGCGGCTGAGTGGCGCGCGCCGGATTGGACCGTAAGCCTGCTCTTGTCAGCGACGGAAGTTTCTAGCATGAATAATCTCATGATCCCTTTGAGCCTGGGTGGCGGTCCAAAAGAAAACAGGCAATCACTGGAATACCCAGGTGCCTCAATCCACCCAGATGTGTATTTAAGTTGCCACCTTAAATAAACCATTAAATTAACAATCTCACATCTGTCATGGATACACTCACCCAATCCACCTCTACTAGCATAGCATGGCATAATAAGCAAATGTAAAAGTAACTCCCAAAGGTTTGATAATAAAACAGGTTATAGGTTCTACATCATCTACTACTTCCCAGTACCCACAATTTAATTAGATCCTAATCATGCAATGTGTGAGGGTTGATTTAATGCAATAAAAATTGGGTAGTTGGAAGTATGATCAAAGTGTTACTTGCCCTGATGATGATCCGCAATACCTAGCGATTCGAAGTAGCAAGCGGCGCACTCCGGGTACTCTATCGCAAACAAACAAGCATACAGTAAGTACTCAACTAATGCACAGGTAAAACTCGAATAAGAGATCTAACCAGAAAGTTCAACTTAAGAACTCCGGTTGGCAAAAGAATCAAATCGAACGAAGCAACGAAAGACAAATGACAAAAGAAACAAGCTTCATTTACTATTCTGGATCTAGGGCAATTTTTACAGTGGCAAAAAATAGTTTAAGTTGGTTAAATGGAAAGAGGGTTTCGAGACGAAACTCCAGGCGCTTGAATCGCCTGATTCCGATAAACGAGCGAAAAGTTCGACTAAAATGAAAATCGGATCAGGAATCGCGATCAGAAAGATCGCGGATTTAATCCGAGAAAAAGAAAAACGACAAACGTTCGTTAAAATGAACGAACGGGCGAATGCTCGCTAATTAAATAAACTAGAAAAACCGATCTATTTAAAGAAAACCGAAACTAAAAAACCGAACAAAACCGACGGAAAACCGATCGGTTTTCAAAAAAAAATGGCGGTGAGAAAAGCTACCTCCGGCAGCGGCGAGGCGGCGGCGCGGGGCGGAGGCGGCGCGGGGCGGCCTAGGGTTAGGGTTTGGGGCAGGGCGGGGCGCGGCTTGGTTAGCCTCGGGCCTTGGTGGCGCTATATAAAGGCCCGGCCAAGCGAAGTCCTGGCCGGTTACGGCTGAGAGTCGGTTCGGACATTTTTTTATTAATTACGCTCAGAAAAAAAACATAAGGAAAACTAAATGGACTCCAAAAATCCCAAAATAATTTTTTCCCGGCTTCTAAAATCAAGACGCACAGGATGAACATTTATTTGGGGCCTAAATGCAATTTTGAAAAACGTGCATTTTTCCTAAACTCAAATAAAATAGCAAATAAAACCAAAATAAAATCTTATTTGATTTTTTTATTAAATCCTCAATATTTTCTTTATTTTGGGAAAGTCATTTTATTCCCTCTCTCATATTTTTGTAATACAAATAATTGAAGATAAAATAAATAAAATCAAATGATCCTATTTTCAAAATTTGAGAAAAACTCAAATATGAAAATAACGAAATCCCCAACTCTCTCCGAGGGTCCTTGAGTTGCGTAGAATTTTCTAGGATTAACCAAAATGCAATAAAATATGATATGCAATAATGATCTAGTGTATAACATTCCAAATAGAAAATTTGGGATGTTACAAACCTACCCCCCTTAAGATGAATCTCGCCCTCGAGATTAGGGTTGGCTAGAAAATAGGTGAGGGTGGTCCTTCAGCAATTCTTCCTCTCGCTCCCAGGTGGCTTCATCCTCCGTGTGGTGGCTCCACTGAACTTTGCAAAACTTGATAACCTTGCTGCGGGTGCTCGACTGGCATACTCTAGAATCTTAACTGGTTTCTCCTCATAGGTCAAATCACTTTCCAACTAAATCGCTTCTAGTGCACTGTATCCCTCAGCGGTATGTCAGCCATCTCTGCATGGCACTTCTTCAACTGGGAAACGTGGAATACGTCGTGAACTCCTGACAATCCTTTGGACAATTCCAACTTATAGGCTACTTCTCCATACGCTCCATAACTTTGTATGGGCCTACAAAGCGTGGCGCTAACTTTCCCTTAACTCCAAAGCGCTTAACTCCTTGTGGTGATACTCGAAGATAAACTCGGTCTCCGACTTCATAAACTGTCTCCTTGCGTTTTGAATCTGCATAGCTCTTCTGCCCGGACTGAGCTACCTTGAGCCTATCGCGAATCAATTTTACTTTCTATTCAGACTCCTTAATCAGATCCGGTCCAAACAACTGGCGTTCTCCAACTTCATCCCACGACAGGGGGGTCCTGCATCTCCTTCCGTACAAGGCTTCGAAAGGGGCCATCTTCAAACTGGATTGATAACTGTTGTTGTAAGAGAACTCTGCATATGGCAAATTCTTGTCCCAACTAGATCCGTAATCTAGCGCACAAGCTCTCAGCATATCCTCCAAAATCTGATTGACTCTCTCGGTCTGTCCATCTGTCTGTGGATGGAAAGTTGTACTGAACTCTAGCCTGGTACCCAAAGTTTCATGCAACTGATTCCAGAACTTTGAGCTAAATTGGGTTCCTCTATCTGATACAATGCTCCTTGGAACTCCATGCAGACATACGATTCTGGTCATGTATATCTTTGCCAACTTTGCACTCGTATAGGTAGTCTTCACTGGAATGAAATGTGCTACCTTTGTCAAACGATCGACTACAACCCAAATCGAGTCATAGCCTGAACGAGTTCTGGGCAATCCTATAATAAAATCCATGCCTAACTTATCCCACTTCCATTCGGGTATCGGCAATGGTTGTAGCAATCCTGCTGGCTTCTGATGCTCTGCCTTCACTCTCTGACATACATCACAAACTGCTACATACTCCGCAATATCCTTCTTCATTCCGGTCCACCAGAAAATATCCTTCAAATCCAAATACATCTTGGTATTTCCTGGGTGAATCGAATATGGTGAATCATGGGCCTCTTGCAGAATTAACTTCCTGGTCTACGAATCATTAGGCACATAAACACGGTCTTCAAACCATAAGGTATCGTGCTCATCCTCACGAAATCCTTTAGCTTTTCCTTTGCTAATTTTCTCCTTAATAGAAGCAATCTCCTTGTCAGTCTTCTGGGCTTCTCTGATATTATCCATCAAAATAGACTGAATCTCCAATGCTGCTACATAGCCTCTCAGAACTATCTCCAAACATAGCTCACGAAGATTTTCGGCTAACTCCCTTGGTAAATCTCTCGTCATTAAGGTGTTGACATGGCTTTTACGGCTCAATGCGTCAGCTACTACGTTAGCCTTTTTCCGGGGTGATAATGCAATTTCATATCATAATCCTTATGAGCTCCAACCATCTCCTTTGTCTCAGATTCAACTCCTTCTGCGTGAAAATATACTTCAAACTCTTGTGATCCGTGTACACCTCACAATGGTTTCCAATGAGAAAGTGTCTCCAGGTTTTCAATGCATGCACTACGGCTGCTAACTCCAAATCATGCATAGCATAATTTAACTCATGAGGCTTAAGCTGTCGTGAGGCATATGAAACAACTCTTCCTTCCTGCATAAGCACTGCTCCAAGTCCTCGATGTGAAGCGTCGCAATACACCTCATAATCCTTGGTCTGATCTGGTAAAATCAACACTGGTGAGGTAACTAAACGTTTCTTCAACTCCTGGAAACTAGCCTCACATTCCTCAGTCCATATGAACTTGGTATCTTTCTTCAACAACTCCGTCATAGGCTTCACAATCTTTGAGAAATTCTCAATGAATCTCCGGTAGTATCCTGCAATTCCAAGAAAACTCCGGAACTCTCCAACTGTTGTTGGGGCTTCCCAATTTGTCACGGTATCAACCTTAGTGGGACCTACTGCTATACCTTATCCAGATATAACGTGTCCGAGAAATCCAACTTCCTTCAACCAAAACTCACATTTGCTAAATTTGGCATATAATTGATGTTCTCTGAGTTTTCCAAGAACCAAACGCAAATGCTCCTTATGCTCCTCTTCATTCTTCGAGTAAACCAGGATATCATCAATGAACACTACAACGAACTTATCCAGAAACTCCATAAACACCTTGTTCATCATGTTCATAAAATATGCAGGTGCATTAGTCAGACCAAATGACATAACCGTATACTCGTACAGCCCATACCTGGTGGTAAAAGCCGTCTTAGGTATATCCTGTTCTCGAATCTTCAACTGGTGGTATCCTGATCGCAGATCGATCTTGGAAAATACCTTAGCTCCTTGCAATCGATCAAACAGATAATTGATCATCGGTAGTGGGTACTTGTTCTTGATGGTTACTTCATTCAATCCTCGATAATCAACAACCATCCTAGAGATCCATCCTTCTTCTCCACTAGAAGTACTGGAGATCCCCAAGGTGAAGAACTTGGGCGAATATATCCTTTGTCCAGTAACTCCTTAATCTGCTTCTTAATCTCAACCAAATCCTTTGCGGTCATCCTATATGGTCTCTTTGATATTGGCCCTGTGCCTGGCAAAAGCTCAATCAAAAACTCAATATCTCTATCCGGTGGTATGCTTGGCAATTCTTCTGGAAATACATCCGGGAAATCCTTCACCACTGGTACTTCCTCCTGCAGAACTCCTATTAAACAATTTACCTGATTCCTCTTTGGCACATGCCGGGATACATACTTGATCCTTCTTCCTTCTGGGGTTGTCAGCAAAATTGACTTACTAGCACAATCGATGTTTCCTCCATACATCGACAGCCAATCCATACCCAGAATTACATCCAAACCTTGTGATTCCAAAATGATTAAATCCGCGGGAAACACATGCCTACCTATACTCAATGGCACTTGAAAACACCCTTGGCTAGCCATATACTCCGCTCCAGGTGAGCTTACTAACATTCGCGTTCTAAGAACTTTGGTGGGCAGGTTATACTTATCCACAAATTCCCTTGATATGTATGAATGCGATGCACTAGTATCAAAAAGAACAAGTGCAGTAAATGACTTAACCAAAAACTTACCAATTACTACATCCGGCTGCTCTTCAACCTCCTCCACGTTAGCGTGGTTCACCTATCCCCTGTTGAAAGGGTTCGGCTTCTTTCCAGTGCTTCCATTGCCATTATCATTCTGTGATTCAGGACATTCGTTGGCATAATGTTCGGTCTTATGGCACTTGAAACAAGTGACTTGGCTCAGGTCTCTCTTGGCTGGGGTTGATGGGTTGGTGCGGTTCTGGCCGTTGCTTCCTGCATTCCCATTACCATTCTTGGTACCATTGTGGTTGTGTGAGCTACCTCCTCCATGGGTATGCTGAAAATGTCCTCCCGGTCTAGGGGTAAAACGTGGCTTCTGCTGAGCTCCTGAATTGTACTTCCCTTGTCCATACTTCCTCTTGCGATTCTCAATCTGCTGTTGCTTCCCTTCAATCATGAGAGCATGATCTACCAACTCCTGGTAGTTGTTGAAGGTGGCTACCATCAAATGCATGCTTAACTCATCATTCAGTCCTTCCAGAAACTTCTCTTATTTAGCTGCATCCGTAGCTACATCATCTGGAGCATAACGTGCTAGCTTACTAAAGTCCTCCACATACTGGCCAACTGTCCGTCCTCCTTGGCGCAAGTTGCGAAACTCTCGCTTCTTCATGGCCATAGCTCCTGCTGAAACATGGGCAGTAGGAAAAGCCTGCTGAAACTGGTCCCACATGATAGTGTCGACAGGGAAAGTGGCTATGAAATTCTCCCACCATGATGATGCGGGTCCTTCCAGCTGATGTGCGGCAAACTTCACCTTTTTCCGCATATGTGCATCATGTTGTGGTCAACTCTCTAGCTGTCTTGCGGAGCCAATCATCTGCTACTATCGGCTCGGTGCTACTGGAGAACACCGGCGGATTCAGCCTAAGAAAACGGGCTAAGTGATCAACAAGTGGTGGTGGTGGTGGTGGGTTGTTGTTTTTGTTGTTGTTGTTCCCCTGATTCTGGACTAGCAACTGCATCAACGTGTTCTGCTACTGGATCAACTGGGTGAGCTCCGGTGGGAAGGTAAATCCGGGGTCATGTCTCGGAGGCATCTGAGGGTTTAGAAAATATGAGATTTAAGAATTGAGGGGTCTAAAGATAAAACACTACCCATATGCACATGAGGCAAAAGCAAACAATTCACTTCATTCAATCAATCAAACAAGGGCATACAATCGGTCTAACTATCGCAAAAGTGATCGGGCTACTATATTTACATGGTGGACTACTACTACTGATGGGGTGGTCTACTAGAAATATTCTTCGGTTGCAGACTCCATGATATCTGCTCCAGCTTCATCCACATAGTCATCATCACTATCATCTGGATCCGAGTCGGGGTCGTCGATGATGATGTAATCTTCCGGGTAAATCTCCTTGGGTTCTTCGTCTTCCTCTACTAGTGTAGGGCCTCCCATAAATATTCCAATCTTCTTGATCAGATCGTCATTCTTCTCCACTAATACTTTGATTTCCTCTTCATAATCATCACGTGTAGCCTTGAGTTCTTCCTCCAGTTCCTTGATTCTTGTCCTCGCCTTCTTCAGATCTATCATGTCGGTGCACATCTGGTTCTCCTGACGTCGAATGTGCTGGTTTAACTCCTGGATAAAAGCTGCAACTGATCTATCCTTCCTGGTGCTGATCATCTCCCGGTGCTCATCTCGGCGCCCACAAATCTGGTAGATAGTATCCTTGAGATCATTGCGGTAAACTTCTCCAATGCGTCCCATGGCGATGTGAGCTGCCATGCTCTTTCCTAGACTCCAAGTTGGGGCATCAAAAGAAAACTATATGGGCTCAGTGACTGGCATGAACGTCCTTCCTGGAACTTGAACTTGAATCATCCAGCGCTCTTCTTCGGGTAGAGTGGCGTTGTAGGTTCCGGTGAAGCTTGGTACTCCTATGTTCAGATATCTAGTGACTTCCTTCAAGTGTCGTCTAAAGGGTGTATCTTCATCTGGTTGCGTGAACTTGTTCCTTGCATCCACCATCCTAAAAGAGTAGAGAAGATGAGAATTCAGAAAGAGAAGAGAGTGAGTAGTGATCTAGGTCTTTTAACTTAGTGGTCATGTCCTACAGTCAGCATGTGCTCTGATACCATCTTGTAGCGACCAGACCTCAAACGGTCCAATCTCTGTGCTCAGGTGTCATCCCTGGATCAGTAATGCTGATACCACACAGTACTTGAAGGATTTATAACAGAGTAGCAATCACACACTTATTACATCGAGTGTCTCAAAAGAGAACTTACTATATTAAATATGGCTTAAGGCCATCTAATAACGATAACAGCGGAAGGCTTGGAAGATAAGTGAGTCCATCAACTCCAACGCATCACTGAGTATAGAACCACGACCTAAAGGCACCTTAATCGTCGTCTGAAAAGTCTGCAACATTAACGTTGCAGCCCGAAACGGGTCAGCACATGGAATATGCTGGCAATGTAACACATAGAGAGTATTTAAAGAATAAGGCTATACTATATGCATATTTGGCAGGTGGAAAGCTCTATGGTTACAATTTTGCGTAAAGCCAATATTTTTCCTACTGCAAAGGAATAAATTTTATTTAACTATCATGGTAATTGTTAAACATTGAGAATGGTTGACAGCATTCTCAATCCCAATTAAGCATCATCATTAAACCAAACCCAACAAATTAATTTAGAGTAACATGATGAGACTCACATGATAATCCAGGTACTAGATACTCAAGATGTCCATAACCGGGGACACGACTAACCATGATTAGTTTATACACTCTGCAGAGGTTTGCGCACTTTTCCCCACAAGACTCGATCTCCTCCGTTGGGATTCTCGCACTACATGGTGTTTGAGAAACGGATGACCGAGACATAGTCTTTGAGAAGCGCTAGCACCTTACGATCGGGTAGACCGTTACACCTACTTTCCCCTACATCTTCTAGTCTACCACTGTAAGATTTCGCACAACCTACTCAACTATGCTAGAGCCCATAGTAGCTTGTGGCTGCACACAGAAGTTTCTAGCATGAATAATCTCATGATCCCTTTGAGCCTGGGTGGCGGTCCAAAAGAAAACAGGCAATCGCTAGAATACCCAGGTGCCTCAATCCACCCAGATGTGTATTTAAGTTGCCACCTTAAATAAACCATTAAATTAACAATCTCACATCTGTCATGGATACACTCACCCAATCCACGTCTATTAGCATAGCATGGCATAATAAGCAAACGTAGAAATAACTCCCAAAGGTTTGATAATAAAACAAGTAATATGTTCTACCTCATCTACTACTTCCCAATACCCACAATTTAATTAGGTCCTAATCATGCAATGTGTGAGGGTTGATCTAATGCAATAAAAACTGGGTAGTTGGAAGTATGATCAAAGTGTTACTTGCCTTGATGATGATCCGCAAAACCTAGCGATTCGAAGTAGCAAGCGGCGTACTCCGGTTAATCTATCACAAACAAACAAGCATACAATAAGTACTCAACTAATGCACTGGTAAAACTCAAATAAGAGATCTAACCAGAAAGTTTAACTTAAGAACTCCAGTTGGCAAAAGAATCAAATCGAACGAAGCAAAAAAACAAACGGCAAAAGAAACAGGCTTCATTTACTATTCTGGATCTTGGTCAATTTTTACAGTGGCAAAAACTTGTTTAAGTTGGTTAAACGGAAAGAGGGTTTCGAGACGAAACTCCAGGCGCTTGAATCGCCTGATTCCGATAAACGAGCGAAAAGTTAGACTAAAACGAAAATCGGATCAGGAATCGCGATCAGAAAGATCGCGGATTTAATCCGACAAAAAGAAAAAAGACGAACGTTTGTTAAAACGAATGAACGGGCGAACGCTCGCTAATTAAATAAATCGGAAAAACCGATCTATTTAAAGAAAACCGAAACTAAAAAAACCGCTAAACCGACGGAAAACCGATCTATTTTCAAAAAAAACCGGCAGCGAGAAAGGCTACCTCCGGCGGCGGCGAGGCGGCGCGGCGAGGCGGCGGCGGGGGTGGCCTAGGGTTAGGGTTTGGGGCGGGGCACGGCTGGGCTGTCCTCGGGCCTCGGCGGCGCTATATAAAGGCCCGGTCAGGCGGAATCCTGGCCGGTTACGGCCCAGAGTCGGTTCGGACCTTTTTAAACAAATAATTATGCTCAGAAAAAAAACAAAAGGAAAACTAAACAGACTCCAAAAATCCAAAAATAAATTGTCCCCAGCTTCTAAAATCAAGCCGCACAGGATGAACATTTATTTGGGGCCTAAATGCAATTTTGAAAATGCGCATTTTTCCTAAACTCAAATAAAATAGCAAATAAAACCAAAATAAAATCTTATTTGATTTTTTATTAAATCCTCAATATTTTCTTTATTTTGGGAAAGTCATTTTATTCCCTCTCTCATATTTTTGTAATAGAAATAATTGAAGATAAAATAAATAAAATCAAATGATCCTATTTTCAAAAATTTGAGAAAAACTCAAATATGAAAATAACGAAATCCCCAACTCTCTCCGAGGGTCCTTGAGTTGCGTAGAATTTTCTAGGATCAACCAAAATGCAATAAAATATGATATGCAATGATGATCTAGTCTATAACATTCCAAATTGAAAATTTGGGATGTTACACATTCCTCCTCAACTCCCCATCCACTAAAACAAACAAGTCATTCAACATCCTTCCCTTGCGTCTGTCATGGCCAGCATGAGTTCTGGGTCGAGAGATTGCCACCAGGGAGAGGCGAGCATGGAAGCAGAAGCACGAGAGATGTCCCGCCTCGCTGCGAGAGCAGCCGACATCTCCCGCCGCGCGGAGGTAGCAACACAGAGGTCCCGCCGCGCCGCTAAAGCGGCACAGAGGTCTCGCCGCTCCGTCGATGCAACAGACTGGTCCGGCCACACCGCGGTGGCCTGGGAAAATTTCTCGCGGGCAGGCGACGACTGTTACAGGCGCATGCATGCGATCGTCCATAGCCACATGGATAATATCTCCGGCTCGACGAGGTTGCAGGACGACATGATAGACTCGTTTGAATAGGCTACCGGCATCATCCGGCAACTAAGGGAGGGCAATGAGAGGCTCCGGGCCGAGCGCGACCTGCTGAGGGAGAAGATCGTCCGAAGTGCAGACCAGTAGGAGGAGACCAGTGCCTTGTTGAAGAGGACCGGCGTCATCATCAAGAAACTTATGGACGAGAATGACATGCTCCGCAACGAGCACCAAAGGCTGGTGCGGGAATCTGTGGATGTTCTCAAGCAGCGTCTTGAGGACAAGAAAGAGCTCATCGCCGCTCGCCGCGGAGACTAGTTTCCTGGTTTCTTTTGATGTAATAATCGGTTTAGGATGTGGATTGTGTCGTCGGTTGTGAAATGTTGGGTTCTAGCGCGGATGTTTGGCCTTTGTTGGCCTCTTGGGATGTTGCGATTTCAATCTGGTAGCTTTTAGTCCTTCGTGTTAGGCTGGAGTTGTGCTGAACTTCTTGTGAATTGTGGTGGTTTTCAGTAATGAAAATCGGAAGGGGCAAGCCCTTCTTTGATCAAAAAAATTAATCGTCCTTATATATTCATCAGTCTTGCTATAAGTCGCAGTAGGTCCGTCGGATCTTACATCAAGATCCGTGCTTTCAGATTTTCTTTTTTCTCTCTTAAATCTCAGTCGAGTGAGACATAGCCACGACATTAAACAGAGGCTCGGGCGCCATTAATGGAGACCTTGGGAGAGAGGTGGACGGAAGATGGAGCTCAAAGGGCTCTCCTCCCGATAAGCACGCGCAGGGGTCTGATCGCACGCCTCTCATACTCAAATAGCTACCCTGCACGGCGCCTCCTAGCTAATAAAAAATGGGGACGTGTGGCGGCACATAAATGGTACTAGTAAGTAGAACGCCCAAGGTTTCTATAATATTTGTGTTTCCGGTTGTAACGTGACAGCACTTGTTCCAAAATGACTTTGTTGATTGTTAATGTGTGCGCCTTCGGAAATCGGACTACAAATTTACCACAACATGTTGGTGGCATGTCATGGCACCAAGCCAAGTTTCATTATTTTCATGTGTGTTTTGGATTTACAGGAATTAAAAAACTAAGTTTCTCAATGTTTCCAACCCAGCCACGACGCCCAGAATTTTGAATTTCATTCCCATTTCTTGCATGGAACCTAGAAATTTACCCGAGGACACACATGTGATTTTTCAACCAACTTTGGTGCACTGGAACATGTGCTTGTATTTCAAATTTGAATTATGCACATAAAGGTGACACGTTCCCTCCCAGAACCACGAGCCTTCTTGAGAGAAGCTACGATTTGCAAGAAGCTTATACCAAAATGTGTTCCTATTCAGCCAATTTTTTACGACAGCATGGTACTACCATGACATGACACCATGCCAAGTTTCATGATTTTAAAACCAAGTTTCTCAATGTTCTCGACCGAGCCACGATGCCCAGATGTTTGAATTTTATTCTCATTTTTTGGATGGGACCTACTCCCTCCTTCCATCTATATAGGGCCTAATGTGTTTTTCAAGACATCCATTGACTATTGACAAGATTAATAGCACATGAGATGTATACTATGAAAATTATATTATTGGAAGCTCCTTTGATATACAAACTTGAAGGTATGCTTTGTGTAAGTTGCATGTCATATATTATTGCTCTAACGTTTGGTCAAAGTTAGCCTCGAAAAACGCATTAGGACCTATATAGATGGAAGGAGGTAGTAGAAATTCACCCGAGGACACAAATGTGATTTTTCAACGAACTTTGGTGCACAGGAGCATGTGCTTGTAGTTGAAATTTGAATTATGCACATTAAATGACCAAAAACTCAATTAATGTGTAAATAAGGCCAAACGAAGCCGGAATAATTCCAAAATTTAATAGGGCACTCATGTAGTTCTATGTTGCCATTGTAAATAAACTCAAGGGGGACAACGTATATCGTTTCACACTCAAAGGTGGCACGTTCCCTCTCAGAACCACGAGCCTTCTTGAGAGAAGCTTCGGTTTGCAACAAGCTTATACCAAAATCTGTTCCTATTCGGCCAAATTTTTTACCCCAACATGGTAGTACCATGACATGACATCCATGCCAAGTTTCATGATTTTCAGACGTGTTTTGGATTTACAAGAATTTTAAAACCAAGTTTCTCAATGTTCTCGGCCGAGCCACGATGCCCATATGTTTTAATTTTATTCTCATTTCTTGCATGGGACCTAGAAATTCACCCGAGGACATAAATGTGATTTTTCAACCAAATTTGGTGCATGAGAGCATGTGCTTGTAGTTCAAATTTGACTTATGCACATTAAATGACCAGAAACTCAATTAATGTATAAAAACGACAAACGAACCCGGAATAATTCCAAAATTTAACAGGGCACTAATGTAGTTCTATGTTTCCTTTGTTAAGAAACTCAAGGGGGGCAGCGTATATCGTTTCACACTCAAAGGTGGCACGTTCCCTCTTAGAACCACGAGCTTCCAAATCGGCCCAATTTTTTACCACAACATGTTAGTGCCATGACATGACACCATGCCAAGTTTCATGATTTCCAGGCAAGTTTTGGATTTACATGAATTTAAATCAAAGTTTCTCGATGTTCTTGGCCGAGTCATGACGCCCAGATGTTTGAATTTCATTCTCATTTCTTCCGTGGGACCTAGAAATTCAACCAAGGACACACATGTGATTTTTCAACCCACTTTGGTGCACCGGAGCATGTGCATGCAATTCATATTTAGATTATGCACATTAAAAGTCCAGAAACTCAATTAATGTATAAAAAGGCCAAATGAATCTAAAATAATTCCAAAATTTAACAGGGCACTCATATAGTTCTATGTTGCCTCTGTAAATAAAATCAGGGGGCAGCATATATCGTTTTGCACACAAAGGTGACATGTTCCCTCTCGGAACCACGAGGCTTGTTGAGAGAATCTCCGGTTTTGCAAGAGGCTTATACCAAAACTTATCCCAATTCATCCAAAAATTATACATATGAAAACAGGGTTTAGATTATCCCAAACATCTCGCTACCTAGACCAATAATGTACTATGATTTGAATTCAACATAAAATGGATACAAATATTTGAATTGGAGAGCGTATGGTACATGTAGTTCATAGTGAAATATGATTACTGCTATATGTATGTTTTTTGTTATCCAGATAATATTTTCATTATTGTATAACTTGACAACAATCGTATTCAAATAAGGAAAAATGATTCAAATTTAGTCCATATGGTAGACGACAATATATATGTTCACATGCTGGAGTAAAATGTTCATATATGATGAAAGATCAAAATGTACGACTACATCAATTATAAACCGCAAGGTCACCTAACGATATATTCGAATTCAACATAACGTTGATTCAAAAATTGAAATTCGAGATCAGGGCATCTGTAATCATATAAAAAGGGACATTACTCTTTCTTTGGTGATAATTGATTTGTTTTTTGTTGTTGTTGAGGGAGGTGCGAATCGATTTGGTACTATGCAGGGTAATCTTGTTCTCCCGATGTTTTTTACATTTTTCTTGTAGTTTTTTCAATGGCATCTCTAGCAATATAGTAAAAGGGGACATGACTCTCTTGTGTCTTGTATGAATTGTTTTTTTACATGTTATGTTTGTTCTGCCGAACAAGAAATCCGCACCTTGTTATCCCGAAATTTTCAAGCTTGAGTATCTTTTGTCTCACCTGCTTTGAAACTCCCGCATCTTCAACCCGCGCCGCGCCTTATTATCCCGAAATTTGGACGCGCGCGAGAACTCCTTCCTCATCCGAAATCGCTCCCGCAGCCCAGACACGCGAAATCCCCCTTCTACCCCTCAGCCGGAAATGAAGCTCCATGTCGCGGTGTCAAAACCGGTGGGGGTACGCTGGTAACTTACCCTACATTTCGGACAAGGGCATCCCTAAGCTTGGCTCCCCCTCCCCCTTCGCCCCCCCAACCCCACGCTCCTCCATCGGCCTCCCGACCGCCGCCCAGCCGGAGACTCTTCCCCGACTACGTCGTCCACCGCAACAGCTCGCCGTCCCTCATCCACCGCACCGGATGAGAATCCGTTGTCGATCTCGTCGTCCTGCCGGATCAGCCGCCCCGTCCTCCACCTCCAAGGAGCTGCCTTGACGTTCGCCTCGTCTATCGCGCCACCTCAATCCCTACAGCGCCGTCTTGACCTGCCCCACCAAAACCGCAGCACCCTCACCAATTCCTCCGATGAAGCCGAGGCCAACTCGGTGCCACCAAGGAGGCTCTGCACTCACTGCTACATTTTATCATTTATTTGATCTCACGGGGTTGCCTGTGCTCGATACCGAGCAGACATGGCGTGTCTCCATCGATGGCACCGTCGCCGGCCACATCATCCATGATGTGTCTCCCCCATGTCGTTGCTTCCTCGGTGGCGACTTCCGCAACGGCACTAGCTGTAGCTGCTCCAGCTCTCGCTCGCGCTGCGGCTCTGTTCTTGCTGTTGGTCATGCTACTGCACTGCTCCTGCTTTCGTTCATGCTGCTGCTCTTCTCTTGCTCTCACTTGCACTGCTGCTGCTGCTGCTGCACGACCTCCGGCAGCTACAGGAGTTGCTGCTTTAGCACTCGCTCGCGGTGCTACTGCACGACTTGCTCTCTGCTAGTGTGTTCCCTGCTCGAGCGTCTGCTGATTTAGATCACCGCTTCTCTGCTACTAGTGCTCGAACGCCCTAAACATCTATTGCAATGCTTTGTTACTAGTTCAATTAGTTTCGACAGTAAAATTCAGTTTCGACTGTGAAGTTCATTTTCTTCAGTTAAGTTCAGAGTGAACAGTACTTACAGCATCTGTCAGAGTGGCCGTGGCATGGCTGATGCGTTTTACATCTAGCACTTTTTGGTGATGTGTTTTACATCATCTATTGCAGATGATATTAGGGTCCCACTTCAGATTAACGTTGTCTGTCTTGTCATGCTTCAGCCTCGTCACCGTACACCTTAGCGGAGCTGCTCCAACGACGAAACCGTCCATCACAGCGGTGCAGTACCCTGGGCGCCGTTTCCAGAGGCCTCGGATCTTCTTCCCGGCCTCCGACAGTCACACCAGCATCGTCACCATCCTCCACGTCCAACCCAATGATGCTGAGGTCCACAAGGATATGCCAAAGAGGTTGTACACTCGTCGCATCACTTTGTTTCTCCATTCCTCTGTTCTTCCAATTCATGTGAGCCAAACACCCAGGTTGACTGAAATCCTATGTTTCCAAATGCTCTGTTTTGCACGTGCATTCCTATCCTATTCCTGTGTTTTCCCTGTCCCTGCGTTTATAGAATCCTCCAATTCTAAGGAGCCCTTACAGATTTACTTCATTTTCAGATAGGCGTCAAAGAAAGCTCTGTGTGTTATGTCCTGCTCCTGTCATGCCGTCATCCACCCCACCTGAGGTGAACCGTCGACAGAAGCGTTCACTGCAGCAGAGATCCCCCCTACAGACTTCCTTTCACAACCTCAGATCATCTTCCCCATTGCCGGCAGCCACGCCAACTGCATTACCATCATCAACTGAGCAGATGAACCTGAGGACTACACAGTTCCGGAAGAGAGATCACAGTCTTTCGTGTTTGCTTACGTTATACATCGGTTATTATTACCTGCTACTTTATCGTTCAATCTTGAGTTTTGAATTGCCCATGGGTCTCATATCGAGCCAGCAACAAATAGTATCTATCTACTATCTGGATCATCTAGGGTCTTCTATGTGGTTCATGTTGGGTGGGCAACAAACAATAGATGATCCATTGTCTATCTTTTTAAACTGAAGCTATAATCTACCTGCTATCATTAGTTTTGGATCCATCCACTCGTTTGCTACCATCAGTCTTGATTTTTGCATGCACCCCTTAGGCCTTACAAAATCTAACTATTTTTTATTATGCATGTCAGATATTGTACACAATCGTACTGAACATGTAGAGAAAAAGAGAAGACCGTTGCGTGTGAATATAATGTCATGCAGACGCCGCTCCATGGTGGGCGAAGTGCCCCCCCTCCTGCATTTCCAGATTGTATTCCAGAGGAAGATAACTGTTCAGATGGAGATTCAGAAGGAGCCGACCACGCCTGTTTACCACCTGAGGTGTTTGCTCTAACCTGGCATGCTGATGTTGGTCATATCATGCATATGGCGCCTTGCATTACTTACATTATACATCTTATATGTCATCAGCTTAGTTTAGATTTGCTTTGTGTGAATGCCACCTGTTTGGTTTCTATATCATACTCTTCCTGTGCATCATCCATTTGAGTCGGTCATGGGAAAACTTGGAGTGAAAACAAGGTCTTCTGAGCAGTCAGTGCTACCTGTCGATGCAGATTTCTTGCTGGTTACAGATAGCTCCTCAGAGGAGGATTCAGAGAGAGATGACCAGCCGTATC